>NC_133324.1:900979751-901010130 GCF_042186555.1 Aquarana catesbeiana | reverse complement strand
AGACAGAGAGAGAGAGAGAGAGACAGAGAGAGAGAGAGAGACAGAGAGAGAGAGAGAGAGAGAGAGAGAGACAGAGAGAGAGAGACAGAGAGAGAGAGACAGAGACAGAGAGAGAGAGAGGAGAGATCATTTGGTAAGACCTCATCTGGAATATGAAGACCAGTGACCAGTTTTGGGCACCAGTTCTCAAAAAGGATAAATGGGTGAACATGCAAAGAAGAGCAACCTAACTGATAAGAGGCATGGAGGAGCTCAGCTATGAGGAAAGATTAGAGGAACTGAATTTATTCTCTTGATAAGAGGAGATTAGGGGGGGATATGATCAACATGTATAAATACAGAAGGGGGTCCATATAGTGAACTTGGTGTTGAGTTGTTCACTTTAAGGTCATCACAGAAGACAAAGATTTACTCTCCAACAGTAAGAGCTGTGAAAATGTGGAATAGACTCCCTCAACAGCTGGTTCTGGCCAGCTTCATAGATTGCTTTAAAAAAGGCCTGGATTCTTTCCTTAATGTACATAATATAACTGGATACTAACATTTATGGGTAAATTTGATCTAGGGAATATCCGTTTCCCTCTTGGGGGATCGGGAAGGAATTTTTTCCTCTGCTGAAGCAAACTGGATCATGCTTTGCTGGGTTTTTTTTTTTTTTGACTTCCTTCTGTGGGTATGGGATTGTGTATATAGGATTGTAAAAATTTTTTTGTTTTTGTTTTCCCCTTTTTATTGGTTGGACTAAATGGATTTGTGTCTTTTTTCAACCAGACTATGCAAATACATTTCTCACAGTTATACTTTTGTACTTGCAGCAAGAGATAAACATGAGGAAATGTAAATGTATTGGAGGAATGAAATCAATAATTTCTTCTTTTTGCCTTGAAATAGTTCTTTAGGCCCCTTTCACACCAGCGGACCGATAGGTTCTGCCTGTTCGTTTTTCAGGCGGACACGATTGGGCCACCCATTGTCCTCTATGGGGCGGCAGATGGGCATCCGATACGTCAAAATCCACTGAAAACAGACGTATGGAGATACGTTTGCCATCCATCCAGCAGGTTGGATTGGATGACAATCAGATTGTCCCATAGAAGAGAAGGGCTCTGTTCTTATCCACTCTACATAGCAGAGCAGACATGGACCTGTCATCTGCCTGCTCAGTGGGGATCAGCGGGGAGAGATCACCCGCTGAGCAGGTGGATTCCGACCCCCGTGAAAGGAGCCTAAAGGCAAAACACTTTGCAAAGATGATCTACACATCCTATGCCCTCACCCAATGAAACAGAACCAACCTGGTCTCCATGAATCGGAGAACGTCTTCAGGTCTCAAGCATTTTTCTTGACGGTAATATTCATATGGTAGGAAGTGAAACTTGAGTTTATACACTTGATGTTTTTGGGACTTTTCCTCTATCTGGAAGGTTTGCTCCACATCCAATTTATGCATCACCTGTAACAATCACAAGAGAGTATTAAAACCCTGCATGGTGGGTGCACATCACAGAACTTCTATAGGATGATTGGACTTCCTTTGCACTCTTTATTGAATTTTCTCTACAAGCAACGGTGGTACAGAATCAAAACCAAAAAGCCACCACCCACCTAATTCTCCCTGTGGTAACAGGCAGTGCTACAGGTAGTAACTGCTCTGCCCATCCTTAATCTATTCCTAACTGGAAATGACCATTAGAGATTTACCAAAACTGGAGCACTCGGAATCAGGTGCAGCTGTGCATAGTAACCAACCAGCTTCTAACTTCATCTTGTTCAATTAAGCTTTGACAATAAAACCTGGAAGCGGATTGGTTACTATGCATAGTTGCACCAGATTCTGTGTGCTCCAGCTTTAGTAAATCTTCCTCATTGTGGTGAAGCAAAGAAGGATGCTATGGTGAATTTGTAGGAGGCCTAAGATGTGTCGGTACGAAGACATGGCATTCCTCCAAGTACTTCTCTACATAGTACACACACCGTAATGTAATCAATCAACTCCAAAAGTTAGGTTTCCTGTTAAATCTTAAGATTTCGTTTACTCCATTTCCCAGCAGCAATAATGACTATAGCATACATTTACCAAAGGATAACATAAGCATGAATTTATCCCCCACTTGAATTTCCAGCATTTTCACCCTATAGCAAAAATTATATTTAAAAAAAGGAATAGGTACTGTGGCAAGTAAACCTGAACTTTTTGCATTATCAAAAGGTCATCTGTACATAAGGAGAGAAGTATATGGAGCGGTTTGAACAAAATGGTGACTGGGGACCATAGATATCCCTGTAAAAGGCCGGTAAAAAATATTTTGCTTGAACAGCCCAGATGCATTCCAAAGAATTCTTTGTTTTACAAAGTCGATCAAATCCATTTTTTTTTTTTTTTATTAAAGTGGTTGTTAACCAACTTTCACACATTTACATAATCCGTTCTGTCTCTTTATACAGTGCCCCTGTCTCTGTGTTTTATTTAAAAAAATTCCTCCTTTACCGTATCTCACGGTGGCTCATGTAACCGGCCGTGTCTCCTCTCCGCCCGTCTGACAGAAGCAGGGGGACGTGACCGCCGGGAGCCGCCGTGAGATACGGTAAAGGGAGAATTCTTTTTAATAAAAACACAGAGACAGGGGATCACTGTATTAGGAGACAAAACGGATAGTATAAAAATATATTGGATATTCCTGCAGCAGGAGGGGGATGGAGTGGCACAGAGGAGACAGACACAGAAGAGCAGGCTGCGGATGACGGAGGCACGTAAACTGACCACGGTGCCAGGGCTCAGCAGCCATGATTATTGTGGTCGGTTTACATAGGGGAGGGAGAAATTGGCAGGATCAGCCAGGTTTTTTTTTTTTTTTAAAGGTATTACTGGGGTCCAAATTACACAGCACAAGCACTGTGCTGTATAAAATGCTTTAAAGGAGTAGGATCCATTTTTTGGGGGGTTAACAAATGCATTTTACATTTCCTAAAACTGATTTTAATATCTTCTATTAGGTGTATAAAACATTTATGATGGGGTTCCTCAATGGTATTCGTCCCACAGCACATTAATAGGTTTTCTACAGAGAGCAAAAGAAGAAGCTGGTTTCCTTCAGACTGGCCCTTTCAAACTTCAGACTGCCATCTCATCACAGCAAGCAGGTGGAGTGATTGTTCCAATTCATTCATTGTAAACTGTAAATTACTAAACTCTGTTAACAGGCTGGTTTTCTTTTTCCCCAACACAAAGGATAGGTAAACATGGGAAAAGGAGCCTAGAGATCCACTAGCTTGTGCGAAATACGTATTATTAATATGCAACATTTGATATTATCCAAACTAAAACAATGAAAATGAATTAAAAAAAAAAAAAAAAGTGAAAATATTAAAGTCCTGATTATAGTAAAATAAACATACAAAAACACCACTTTTTTAAAAGTATACCTATTTCTGACTAGCTGTAGAGGTCTGCCTACACCCCTAATGTCCAATCTTCAGCCGAAGACTATGTATATGATACACGCCTCAAAACTCGGCAGTCTGCAGTGGGAGTGGAAGCATTGGTTTGTAAAGGGTAATTGCAGTGATCTCTCCAACTTCATTAAATATTACCTCATCACTCTCACTGTTTTCTGTAGCAGGTCTCCAATCTTCAACCAAACCTGTAGCATATCCCCAGCCTCCCGACCGATTTTTTATATGTCTGCAGTTTATGGCAGTCCTCTCCAGCATTACAAACAGTATCTCACAAAAGTGAGTACACCCCTCACATTTTTTGTAAATATTTTATTATATCTTTTCAAGTGACAACACTGAAGAAATTACACTTTGCTACAATGTAAAGTAGTGATTGTACAGCTTGTATAACAGTGTAAATTTACTGTCCACTCAAAATAACACACAGCCATTAATGTCTAAACCGCTGGCAACAAAAGTGAGTACACCCCTAAGTGAAAATGTCTAAATTGGGCCCAATTAGCCATTTTCTCTCCCCGCTGTCATGTGTTACAAGGTCTCAGGTGTGAATAGGGAGCAGGTGTGTTAACCACTTAAGGACCAAGCCTCTTTCTGAGATTTGTTGTTTACAAGTTAAAAACAGTTTTTTTGCTATAAAATTACTTAGAACCCCCAAACATTATACGTTTTTTTCCTAACACCCTAGAGAATAAAATGGCGGTCGTTGCAATACTTTGTCACACTGCATTTGCGCAGCGGTCTTACAATAGCACTTTTTTTGGAAAAAACACACTTTTTTGAATTAAAAAATAAAGTTGGCCCATTTTTTTTTTTTTTTATTGTGAAAGATAATGTTACGCCGAGTAAATTGATACCCAACATGTCACGCTTCAAAATTGTACCCGCTCGTGGAATGGCGACAAACTTTTACCATTAAAAAATCTCCATAGGCGACATTTAAAAAATTCTACAGGTTGCATGTTTTGAGTTATAGAGGAGCTCTGGGGCTAGAATTATTGCTTTCGCTCTACCGATTGCGGTGATACCTCACATGTGTGGTTTGAACACCGTTTTCATACGCAGGTGCTACTCACGTATGCATTCGCTTCTGCACGCGAGCTCGACGGGACGGGGCGCATTTAAAAAAAAAAAATGTTTTCTTATTTATTTTACCTTTTATTTTTACACTGTTTGAAAAAAAAAATAGTTGCAACTTTTATTCCTATTACAAGGAATGTAAATATCCCTTAATAAAAAAAAGCATGACAGGGCCTCTTAAATATGAGATCTAGGGTCAAAAAGACCTCAGATTTCATATTTAGACTAAAATGCAATAAAAAAAATGAAAAAAATTTGTCATTTAAAAAAAAATATTTAAAAAAAAAAATGGCCTTTTAAGAGCTGTGGGCAGAAGTAATGTTTTGATGTCGCTTCTGCCCAGCAATTGTATGGAGACGGGTGGGGCCATCTTCCCCTCACTCATCTCCATCCATAGCTAGCGACAGGACGCGATCGCCTCCGCGGGGCACCGGATTGCAGCGGGAGGCCGATCCGCCGCTGAGACCACTTTAATCTTGTAGCGGACTGCCCGCTGAAGAAGGGGATACCGGGGTTATGGCAGCTAGCTGCTGCCATAACAACGATATCCTCCTTCAAACAGCCGACATAAAACTGCGGCAGGCAGTCCGTAAGTGGTTAAATTTGGCGTTATCGCTCTCACACTGCTGACTGGAAGTTCAACATGGCACATCATGGTAAAGAACTCTCTGGGCTTCTGAAAAAAAGAATTGTTGCTCTACATAAAGATGGCCTAGGCTATAAGAAGATTGCCAGGACCCTGAAACTGAGCTGCAGAACAGTGGCCAGGACCATACAGCGGTTTAATAGGTCAGGTTCCACTCAGAAAAGGCCTCGCCTTGGTCGACCAAAGAAGTTGAGTACACACGCTCAGCATCATATCCAGAGGTTGTCTTTGGGAAATAGACGTATGAGTGCTGCCAGCATTGCTGCAGAGGTTGAAGGGGTGGGGGGTCAGCCTGTCAGTGCTCAGACCATACGCCACACACTGCATCAAATTGGTCTGCATGGCTGTCGTCCCAGAAGGAAGCCTCTTCTAAAGATGATGCACAAGAAAGCCAGCAGACAGTTTGCTGAAGACAAGCAGACTAAGGACATGGATTACTGGAACCATGTCCTGTGGTCTGATGAGACCAAGATAAACGTATTTGGTTCAGATGGTGTGAAGCGTGTGTGGCGGCAGCCAGGTGAGGACTACAAAAAGACAAGTGTGTCTTGCTTACAGTCAATGATGGTGGTGGGAGTGCCATGGTCCGAGGCTGCATGTGTGCTGCCGGCACTGGGGAGCTACAGTTCATTGAGGGAACCATAAAAACCAACATGTACTGTGACATACTGAAGCAAAGCATGATCCCCTCCCTTCGGAGACTGGGCCGCAAGGTAGAAGTCCAACATGATAATGACCCCAAACACACCTCCAAGATGACCACTGCCTTGCTAAGAAGCTGAGGGTAAAGGTGATGGCCTGGCCAAGCATGTCTCCAGACCTAAACCCTATTGAGCATCTGTGGGGCATCCTCAAACGGAAGCTCCGTGATGTTGTCATGGAGGAGTGGAAGAGGACTCCAGTGGCAACCTGTGAAGCTCTGGTGAACTCCATGCCCAAGAGGGTTAAGGCAGTGCTGGAAAATAATGGTGGCCACACAAAATATTGACACTTTGGGCCCAATTTGGACATTTTCACTTAAGGGTGTACTCACTTTTGTTGCCAGCGGTTTAGACATTAATGGCTGTGTGTTTTGATTTGATAAAATATTTACAAAAATGTGAGAGATGTACTCGCTTTTGTGAGATACTGTATACTAAACATTATGTGTGGTTGGGGGGGGGTCGAAATTGAGGCACCCCTATACATCAATTGCCAATCACTGGTCTACAATATGCCCTGAGTATTTTCAGAGTTTTGCAGACAGCCCCAACAGACTGTTCTTGTGGAGTGGAAGTCTATCTGCCAGGCTGGATTTTCCCAACCTAAAGACAACAGACTGATTATTATAACAAAGTCACCAGAAAGGTCAGCAGACATCACGAGCACTGTGTTTATGTTAACAGCAGCAGCTGAAAATGTTGTTAGCACTTTTTCCTCACAACTTCTCTTCCCCAAATACAAAAGGCATACAACCTAAATAGTTTGGAGATAATCCACCCATGCACAATATATACAGGTACACTCTCTTATCTCTTAAAAACAGCTTTGTAGGTTCATTGGATTTCACCCAAACTGAACTTGGAATGCGGTTGTGTGCAGACTGTAAGCTCCTCAGCTGAAAAGACAGATGTGAAAGGATCCATGTGTTATACTTATACTAGGAACATGCTAGGAACTCAGCAGAACACATTTGGGCACTTTCAGAGACTGTGTCTACTGCCAGACTCCGCCCTTTTCCTGCCGTTTGAACTAAGCCTAATGCCCGGTACACACGGTCCGATTATCGGACGGATGATCGTCCGTTTTTTTTTGCATGCTAATCTCACGTCGAATCTGATAGGTTTACTAAAGTCACGAAAATTCCCGTACGACAGCATAAAAATTCGGAAGTGATGTTATGTGTTGTAATGCATTTGTATTGCATTTTCAAACGATAAGTGTACTGATTAAACGAAAATTGTACGATCTGGCATCGTACAAAAAAAATTTCTGTGCATGTCCAATAGAATAATATCGGATGAACTGTCCTGATCGACTCTCGAAAGCTCTGTACTAATGTTCCGATTATCGTACGATCAATTCGTATGCAGCATTTTTCGTATGATTTTCAGCTTAAGTTCACACTACTGCGATGCGGCAACCAGCGCGATTCCCGTGCTCTCATCGCATCTCCCTCACAGGCAGTTCACACTGCCCTCTGCGAACCGCTGCGGGTGTCAATACAAAGTTAATGACACCCCCAGATCGATTCGCAGATCGCAGCGCGAACTGTGAATTCGGACAGGAATCAAATGGCATGGGTGTGTCACCAGTTTCAGATTGAAAACCAATAGGTTACTAAAGTTTCGAAATTTCTCGTACGACACAATACAACTTCAGAAGTGATGTAATGTATTGTAATGAATTCTTTCATTTCCGAGCATGCTTGGTCTTGGATACATGATTTTTTTCGTACAATTACCATACTAATTACACGAAAATCTTTCGCTCTGTTATCGTACAAGAACATTTTTCTTGCTTGTCCCTTCACATCGGCTCTCGAAAGCTGTGTGCTAATGATCAGATTATCGGAAAAGCAGTAATTTTTGTCCGATGTTCTTATTGTGTGTACTAGGCATTAGACATTACACCCTAAATAGGAGTAGAACATGTTCCTAGAGGCGAACTTGGAGATGTTGGAGGAGATGTGCCATGCTGATAGACTCATACCCAAAAAGACTGGGTACTGTAATAAAATCAAAAGGTGCTTCAACAAAGTATTAGTGTAAGGTGTGCACACTTCTGCAACCATATTATATTAGTTTTTATTATAACTTCCCTCCCCAAAAAGAGTTCAGTTTGTTTTTCAATTGAGTTGTACAGTTTATAGGTCACATTAAAAGAGGTTGTAAAGGGGTTCTATGGTTTTTTTAAAAAAGGAACCTTTACATATCTTTTAAAAGATGGAAAAAGTTTTGAAATTATTTATCTTCGTCTCATTTTTTTTACATCACAGAAGCCTGACATTTTAACAGGGGTGTGTAGACTTTTTACATCCACTGTATGTTGGGCAGCATTGCTCATCCTCACCGCCTGCACTGAGATATGTCTTGTATAGGATATTACATTTTAGATAATGTTCTGTAAAAGCCTCCCTTGTGAAGGCATCAAAAAAGCCCCGAAACGTCTGCTAGGAGCCGCCATCTTAAGCAAGCCATATCTTATACAATTTTATTTCTCAGGTTGAAGGAATAAAAAATGCTCAATTCCTATATTAATACCAATAATGCAGTCAGTATTGATGGGGAAATACCTCCCACAGCACGATCGTATTCTGACAGCAGGAGGTTTCCCAGCCATCGGAATACAATGATCAGTGACGGCGGCTATAGCCACTGGCAGTGATCGCATGAAAAAGACCTGACAGGTAGGTTGATTGATGGATCGACTTCAGTACAACCAGCCTGCCAATAAACACTGTGGATCAAAATTCTGGCAGGTTCCGGCAGAATTTTGATCCACCTAAGGCCAGATTTAGATATGTGAACAGCTCCAGCAGACTCACAGTGGTCACTCAATTGACAATCTATAGTATTCCCCTTCGCTCCCCTCCCCCAGGAGGCTACATAAAAAGGATACTTAGGCCCCTTTCACACTTGTGCGACTTGTCCTGCGACTTGGGACTGCAAAGTCGCATGACAAGATGTACCATGATTTCCAATGAGTACCGTTCATATCTGTGCAACTTCAAGTCGCACCGACTTCAAAGTAGTCCCTGTACTGTCCCTGTGCGAGTTACAGAGGCATTCCCTAAAATCGCGTCAAAATTGCGGCCGCGAAATCGCAATAAAATTGCAGCAAAGTCGGTAGTCTGAAAGGGGCCTTGGGGGGGGGTGAAGGGATGGGCAGGGGAGATGTGCCAGCCAAGATAGTAATTAGACACTCTCAAAAGAGGAGAGATCTATGCAAGAAAAGGAAGGGGCTGTGCTACAGGAATTACCTATTCATTTTTTCTGGCAAGTTTATGTTTTCCAGAAAATTTTCTGAGCATTTCCTTTTTTTTTTTTTAAATTGAAACAAGAAAACATCAATTCAGTGTTACACCTAAAGATCTGATGCCATAATAATCCACAGTATGATCATCTGTGGACTTGGAGCGCCGCTCAAAGCTGGAGGATAACAAGTGTGCCTACGGGTATGATGTCAGGCACTAATTCAGAACCGTGGACAACCGTAGGGTAAGACGCTCAGAACCGACCCCAGTGCTTCAAATGTGGATAGAACGGTGTATCGCGTCAGCCAGCGCTGCTCCGGCCACGCCTCCTCGTGTTCTGACCTGCCTACTGGTGCTTGGTCACAACCGGAGCTGGGCGACACATGTCCAAGGCCATACACAGTTATATCCACATCTGAAGCTCTCGGTCAGTTTTGAGCGGCATCTTACCTTATAAAAAAAAAAATTGTTAATAATAATAATAATAATAATAATATACCACCAAGCCCAGAATAAAAGCAATTTCACAGAATGTTGCATAGATTGTAAGCTCTAATGCCCCGTACACACGGTCGGACTTTGTTCGGACATTCCGACAACAAAATCCTAGGATTTTTTCCGACGGATGTTGGCTCACGGTCACACAAAGTTGTCGGAAAATCCGATTGTTCTAAACGCGCTGACGTAAAACACGTACGTCAGGACTATAAACGGGGCAGTGGCTGATAGCTTTCATCTCTTTATTTATTCTGAGCATGCGTGGCACTTTGTGCGTCGGATTTGTGTACACACGATCGGAATTTCCGACAACGGATTTTGTTGTCGGAAAATTTTATACCCTGCTCTCAAACTTTGTGTGTCGGAAATTCCTATGGAAAATGTGTGATGGAGCCTACACACGGTCGGAATTTCCGACAACAAGGTCCTATCACACATTTTCCGTCAGAAAATCCGACCGTGTGTACGGGGCATAACAAGCAGGGCCCTCCGATTCCTCCTGTATAGAATTGTATTGTAAGTGTACTGTCCGCCCTCATGTTGTAAAGCGCTGCGCAAACTGTTGGTGCTATAAAAATCCTGTATAATAGTAATAATAACAATCAAACCTATTTATATTAACGGCATGGTCTCTAAATCCTGGGAAGAGGGGAATCTTCCTAACGGGGGGCCCAGACAGCAGTAGAAACTGACATGTCTTCTAATCCCTCTATCCAAAACTAGGAAAGTTTTGTCGTTAGTTATACTTTGACACACATGTGTATTTTGTGGGCTGACACACGCTCTATATCATAAACAAGCCCTAAAATTGTACTTTTTGTTGTGCAGTTATTGGAAGAATTGTACACTAGGGATGCACCGATATTGATGCCGATACCAGGCATTTGAGCGAGCATCGGTACTTGCCCAAATGCCCCGACACCAAAACAGATACTTTGCGGTGCGATTTGCATCAATACAAAATGAATGGGTGCAAATCGCACTGCAAAGAATCGCATGCAATTTGAACAGAAATGTGGTGCGATTCCCATCCGAATCGCATGCGATTTCCCCGACTGCATGTGTGTGTAGAAAGGGATTATATCGCCATCTAGTGGGCAGTTTGGAACTCACATTATATATCTGGGAGCAAATCAGGGCCGTTGAAGGCACTCACAGGGTTGGAGGAGATGTAGAGGCGGTCCGCCCCCAAGCTGACATTACTACCACCCTATACCCACAGGGTCCCAGAACTTCTTCAGCCATGTGATCACCTCCAGGGGCCTCGATTTTCTACCAGATATGTACTGTGAGTTTTAACATGGTTTAAACTTACTAGATGGCACTTTAATCTCTTTGTACCTACACGCGATATTTTGCAGTGCGATTTGTATTCTTCCTAATCCCCGTTTTTTTGTATGGCTGTAATCTGATCACAATTCCCACATCCTGAGTGTGCGCCTTCCCTGCAGTCTGAATTTCTTTTTTTACTTAGAAAACAATCAATGACATAAAACCCGTGGGAGCCAGCGCACAGCAATTCGTTAAACCGTACAATTCACACAAGGGATATTCTGAGGACAAAACCACAAAAACATTTCTTCATAGCATCTCAAATCCAAACAATTCATCTGTTTTTCATATGGAGACACGTTGGTTATTTGCAAAGGGTTCATAAAAGAATGTCAGAATTTTGGAATCCCATGGTTTGTTAACCACTTAAGGACCGAGCCTCTTTTTGAGATTTGTTGTTTACAAGTTAAAAACAGGTTTTTTGCTAGAAAATTACTTAGAACCCCCAAACATTATACATGTTTTTTTCTAACACCCTAGAGAATAAAATGGTGGTTGTTGCAATACTTTGTCACACCATATTTGCGCAGCGGTCTTACAAGCGCACTTTTTTTGGAAAAAAATACACTTTTTTAAAATTAAAAAATAAGACAACAGTAAAGTTAGCCCAATTTTTTTTTATATTGTGAAAGATAATGTTACACCGAGTAAATTGATACCCAACATGTCACACTTCAAAATTGCACCCGCTCATGGAATGACGACAAACTTTCAGCCAAAAAAAACTCTATAGGCGACGTAAAAAATTTTACAGGTTGCATGTTTTGAGTTACAAAGGAGGTCTAGGGCTAGAATTATTGCTCTCCCTCTACCGATCACGGCGATACCTCACACGTGTGGTTTAAACACCAGTTTCATATGCGGGCGCTACTGACGTATGCGTTCACTTCTGCATGAGAGCTCTGCAGGACGAGGAGCGTTTAAAAAAAATATATTTTTTTTTTCTTATTTTTTTTACCTTTTATTTTCACACTGTTCTTTTAAAAAAAAAAAATATTGTGTCACTTTTATTCCTATTACAAGGAATGTAAACATCCCTTGTAATAATAAAAAAGCATGACCTCTTAAATACGAGATCTGGGGTCAAAAAGACCTCAGATCTCATATTTACATTAAAATGCAAGAAGAAAAATGTTATTTGAAAAAAAAAAAAAAAAAGTCCCTTTAAGAGCTATGGGCGGAAGTGACGTTTTGACGTTGCTTCCGTCCAGCAATGATATGGAGATGGGTGGGGGCCATCTTCTCCTCACTCGGAACATGCAAAGGGTCAATGGCACAACAGAGGAGTCAACCTTGTGCTGGCCTACTGTCTCTCCTGTTGCGCTGACACATGTTGATCATGCATTGCGTTGTGCTGAAAAAAAGCAGAGCTTGCTCTAGTTTTTTCTCTCCGCATACCCCCTGTATATAAGGCACCAGTATGAACTGCTCCCATTGACAAACCATATTTTTCACAGCTCCTTGCCTTGGCATGGGTTGAATGGACCCTTAACCACTTACGGACCGCCCACCGCAGTTTTACATCAGTACTTTGAAGAGTTGTTATGGCAGCAGCTAGCTAGCTGCCATAACCCTGGTATCCAGAAATTTTGTCATTTAAAAAAAAAAAAATGAAAAAAAAAGGCCCTTTAAGAGCTATGGGTGGAAGTGCCATTTTGACATCACTTCCGCCCTGCAATGGTATGGAGACGGGTGGGGACCATCTTCTCCTCACTTGTTTCCACAACCAGCATGAGAAATGATCCGATCGCCTCTGCCGCTTACCGCAGCATGGGGGGCCCCCTCTCCCACCGCAGATAAAAGTGATCTTGCGACGAATCCACTGCAGAGATCACTATTATTGGAAAGCGGCCCGCCGGCAGAAGAAGAGGATACCGGGATTATAACAGCGATATTCCTCTTCAAACTTAGGACGTATATCGGCATGCGGCGGTCCGGAACTGGTTAATATCACTATTAGGGGTTTTATAAGTTTTAGTATAAGGGCCGGTTCACACCAGAACACGATGTGGGAAAGGTGCATTCTGTGCACATTTAAAGCGCCAGAGCTGAATGTGGTGCCTATGCGGTCAGCATGTGGGTACCAATGTTACACGGTGCAGGTAAACAGCAGCACATCAGTGTGAATGCAGCCTTACAAGGGGCTCAGAACAGTAAGGTTTAATTTATATTTGCAGTTCAGGGGGTGGTAAAACCCCATAGTTAAGACATGTTTTAACCACCCCTGTCCAAACCGCACCCCCTTTTTCCCATGTTGTTCACATAGATCTCCACCTCTTTAAAGTGGATGTAAACCCAATCTCATCCTTTCTAAACTACTGCCATAGTGGTTATCTATAAGAATATACATGCCTCCTGCATGTATCCTTACCTCCCAAATGTCTCCCCTCTGTCTGTTATGAGACCCAAAAAAACTGCAGATTCTGTGGGCGGGTCTGTTGTCTGGAGCTCAGTGGGTGGAGTCGTGATGTCAGTAGACTCCCCGCCCACCTCTACACTCCCCTTGTCAAAATGTGTTTTCCCCTGTGTATTTCTTACACTGAACTTCTGCTATGATCTCTAACATCCAGTCAAAACCCAGAAAGGTCACCACATGACTTCAGCGTGCCCAATCATGCTGAGGTGTGGAGCAGCCAATCCTGGGAGAGCTGGAGAAGAAAGAGGGGGGGATCTGAAGTACACAGGATGTCTCTCTCAGGCTTGTGCATTAGATATGTAAATCACCTGTCACTCACAGCAAGGGGGAGAAATGGACTCCTGTCTGTCCATTTTTATCTCACTGAAAAAAGATAAGAGGACTGCTCAGAGCTGGATTAACTCTTTGTGGTTAGACTGGGCACAGATGACATGAAATCCTATACTGTACAAGGTGCAAGCCTTAATTAAAACATTTTTTGGGGGGTTTACATCCACTTTAACCCCTTCCCGACCAGCCGCCGCAGGGCAAAACGACGCTACCTTACGTCGGTTCACCTTTCGACCACTGGGGGGCGCGTGTGCGCCAAGACGCTGGAGCGTGTGCCCGGCGGTCGCGATGACTGCCGGGCACCCGCAATCGCTCCACACAGAGACAGAACGGAGATTTGTCAATGTAAACAGACAGATTTCAGTGCTGTCAGGGGTGAGGAGAGCGATCTGTTGTTCATACCAAGTATGGCAGTCCCATCGCCCCAGTTAGAATCACTCCCTAGGACACACAATTAACCCCTTGATCGCCCCCCACTGTTAACCCTTTCCCTGCCAGTGACAATTACACAGTAATAAGTGCATTTTTATAGCACTGATCGCTGTATAAATGACAATGGTCCCCAAAAATGTGCCAAAAGTATCCGATCTGTCCGCCATAATGTCGCATTCCCGATAAAAATCGCTGATCACCGCCATTACTATTAAAAAAAAAATGCCATAAATCTTTCCCCTATTTTGTAGATGCTATAACTTCTGCACAAACAAATCAATATATGCTTATTGCGATTTTTATTACCAAAAATATGTAGAAGAATACATATCGGCCTAAACTGAGGAAAAAATATGCTTTTTTTAAAAAAAAATTGGGGATATTTATTATAGCAAAAAGTACAAAATATTGTGTTTTTTTCAAAATTGTCGCTCTTGTTTTGTTTATATCGCAAAAAATAAAAACCGCAGAGATGATCAAATACCACCAAAAGAAAGCGCTTTTTGTGGGAAAAAAAAGGATGTCAGTTAAAGCGACGCAGTGCCGTATCGCAAAAAAATGGCCTGGTCATTGAGCAGCCAAATCTTTCGGGGCTGAAGTGGTGAAGGTTGCCTACCCCTGCTCTAGATATTCTCCTTGTACTTCTAATTTGTTGCCAATTTTGTACTCGTGTTTCCATGTACTTTCGCTTTTGTACAAAGACATGATACTGAGAGAGGGTAAACCAAGCCAGAAGTCCATGTCCACCCCCTCTCCCAAGACTTTCAGGGCAGGCCCGAGGACCTACACCCTACCAGTCAAAATGTGAAATAAAACGTGTACACCAACCACCAAGAATAAAAGACGAAGTGACAAACACACATAAAAGTGGGGAAAAGGGAAGTGGAGAAAGTGCAAGGTGCCATTGTGCAATACAATGGCCAGCCTTCTGGCCAGGAATAAAAATTCCTCTGGCCCTAGCCAAAAGGCCCGGCCCAAGAGGCAGGTGTGAAAAAAGTGTGTATGGTGCAGTGACCTATGGTACCCATAAAACTCGAAGTGAGACCCCACTCGCGGTGAGAATTATGGCACCCCTGGACTGCTACTCCAGGGGCACATACACCACAGGCTTTTTTCAGGACCCGGCCCAGACCAGTGCCTGCCTCTCCATCCCTACCAGGGGGTAACCCTTCCAGCCTTCTCAAGAGGGGACCTACTCCCGGCTCTCCATTTGTTGGTCAGTCCAGTTTGGGACCCCCCAATACTAACCTTCCAGGTTACCATCACACCAGTGGATTTGCATAGCCAACGCCACCCCTAACCTACCGCCGTAGGCCAGGGACAGTAGCACAGCAACTCCACTGGTAACTGATAAGAACAGATACTACACTTGATCTTGGTCAAAAGGCCGAGAAGTTTTGAACAGATGGGAAGCCTACAGGTAACAGTTCTTATAGATCTGTAACTATGGACAGGTTTTGTCTTTTTCCCTTTTGAATGCAATGTACCTCATATTACTAATTGTGAGTACAGGTTATATTCCACGATTGATCTTTTTCCTGGCAATGGAAGAGGGTTTTGTATTGTAAACAACAGTTGATATTTGCCCAAAATGTTCTCTGATATCTTCTACCTTAAAGCCCCTATATGCGATACAACATTCTTTGGCCAACTTCTTGACTCTATATATATATATATATATATATATATATACACATATACACATACATACATACACACACACACACACACACACACACACACACACACACACACACACACACACTATATATTTTTTTTTTGGGGGGGGGGGGGGGGGGTTGCCACAAGGTCCACCCATGTACATATTTCTATTGACTGCAATCTGAATTTGAAATACATCCACATTTATACCCACAGTGAATGTCCTATCGCCATCATAAAGCTATATTCCTAATGTGATGTGTAAGTTTGACAGGATATGCTTAATAATTTATATACAAGACTATGTACTTCACGATTTGGTGTTTATGTACGTTTTCTTTTTTGAGTAGGCCATTTCTTTGCCATTAAGCCAAGGAAGTCCTGAAGAAGTAGGTTGTGAAAGGTGTTGACCCCTTGGATCACATAGAAAGGATAATTGGTGGCAATTTATTAATGTGGCCTACATTGTACCTGAGAATAATTTTCTATATTTTGAAAACATTTTTATAGTGATTTTTTAATAAAAATATATAATTTTTTTCAATACGTATGTGACCATCCTGCTCTGGTACCAGTAAAGTCAGCAATACAGAAAGTTTTTTGGTAGATAGAAATATATTAGCTAGCCGATTATTTTCCATATTTGCATATGAACGTTTAATAAGAAGCAATGCTTGACCCAGTAACATAGTTTGGTCTTACTGAGCCATTCATGGACAGAATTCAGTTATAGACAGGCTACCAAAAAGTATGCAGTCGGAACTAGATTTACATAAAAAACCTAGCATGCACTGCAAACTCCCATGGAGGTCCCCTGTCATTACATAATAACAAAACATACAAATTTCACACAAATTAAATCCAATTAAAATTATCCAGTTTTGGATAGATTAGGAATAGCTAACAGAATTTATGTAGTTCACAGAGTCTCCGTAGAGGGGACAAACACATCAAAAAAGGCATTCTAATATTCCCCTGATCTAACAAAATAAAAAAGCTTATATTTTAGATACAACCAACCAAAATCTATTCATATTTTCTTTTTATAACAGGTTTATTTAATAAGTCAGCACAGGGATGATATGCAAAGGTCTTGCTGAATAACATTTAATCTGTTTACTTACCTCTGCGAGACACACTCGAGTAAGCCTTTTCTTCAGGGCCTGCACCCTCTTTAAGGCTCTCTTGGTGGTTAGGACAGGAACTCGCATCATAGGAGTTTTAATATTGGAGCTGGCAATTAACAGAATTTCTCTAAGCCTGTAAAAAAATATTAGGGTCATTTCATATACTCAGTGCAGTGCTTAAACTGGTCAGTTATGTACAACCCCCACCTTTCCCATCACAATTTCTACAGTGTCAGAGCACTGCCCATTAGCTACTAAATCTCTTCTTTAAAACTTTAACAGGGTAATGCAATTTCAAAAGTAATTCTCAATCTATTTATATCTACAGCTTTCATTAAAATAATACCTAGTGAGCCTTCAAAGAAGAACCAGGTTATATAGTGACAACAGATTGTCACCGTCTCCCAATTGTACTCCTAAGTTGTCACCATTCACTTCCAGTAGAGACAACATACAATGTCCAATAGAGTAATTGTAGACAAGAAGTGATTGCAAAGAAGCTGCAGGAGATCAGAAGCAGAGACATTTAAAAATGGATAGGGGAAATAAAAATAAAGTAAAAATAGATGCAAACCCTAACTAGATGGCTACTTTTGTTAAAGCGGAGTTCCACACAAAAATGGAACTCCTGCTTTTCTGAACCCTCCCCCCCTCCGGTGTCACATTTGGCACCTTTCAGAGGGGAGGGGGGTGCAGATACCTGTCTAAGACAGGTATTTGCACCCACTTCCGGCATAGACTCCCATGGGAGTCTACGCCTCTTCCCGTCCCCACCGCGCTGTCTCCTGGGAAACACACAGCTCCCAGGAGAGAGCGGGGACCACTTGGGACGCGCAGCGCGACTCGCGCATGCGCAGTAGGGAACTGGGAAGTGAAGCCGCAACGCTTCACTTCCTGATTCCCTCACCTAGGATGGCGGCGGCAGCTGCCGAGAACCGAGCGGGTTCTCGGCGTCGCCTGCCGACATCGCTGGACCCTGGGACAGGTAAGTGGCCATGTATTAAAAGTCAGCAGCTGCAGTATTTGTATCTGCTGGCTTTTAATATTTATTTTTTTTGGCGGTGTGGGTGGACCCCCGCTTTAAAACAATGTGCATCAAACTGCCACATTGGTTTCATTTACAAAATGATTGTGTTAGGAGATAGCTTGTTGCAATTTCTCTCAGTGGACTACAGACCACAAGCCCTGCTACAGAGATAAGACGGGAGGGGGGGGGGTGTTCTGTAGTCCAAGCACACCTCTTTACTCATGATGAAAGAACTGCTCCTCTCCAGGGTATTAAAGTGGATGTAAACCCTCACATATACCCAATGAAGTGAACAGCCTCAGATACACAGAGATGAAACAAATCCTCCTACATAAGTTTTACATGTATATCTGCTGTCTACAGCTTGCCACATTCTTTAGAAAGTGCACATCGGTGTTAGAATTTTTTTCTTCCTGTTCAGCAGAGTGAAGTCTGGGCACACACGATGTAACAGCTGATTGGAGGAAAGGCACACACACACACACACACACACACGCAGAGGAAGGAAGATGTGCTGTGAACAGATCAGCTCTCTGCTAATCTATTTGTAGCAGCCACCCCAACACAAATTTCATTTTTTTTTTTGTAATGGTTTTATCTTGGTTGTCGGAGAACTTGTCAGATAACAGAAGAATAGAGCAGCAGAAAGACACAGAACACAGGGCTTTGGAGAGAGATAAGTAAGCACTACAGATATATGTGCTTCGTTCAAAATTCAAGAATCAGGTTTACGTCCACTTTAATACAGTAAGTGGGGGTTGGTGCTGGCTTTTAATATAAGAACACTTACCTGTCTCAGCGGACAAACGAAGCTACCCCTTTTGGGTGGAGGTTCGCTTTAAGCATTGCAGTTGCATAAGGTAGTTGTTCAATCTAACAATAAAAGCTGATTAAGTGTCGGTCACAGACCCATCAGCGGTTCCTACCCTTAATTCATTATGAAAGCTCAATTGGATCTGTAAAAACTTATCCTTAATTAGCTGGAAGTGTGCTAAGCCTGGAGTGTCTAGCCACGATTGCCAAATTGTTGTAAGTTTTTTAGGGGCATTTTGATGCTGCCAAGTATGTTTTTTCTGTATTCTCATAGAGCTAACCTGAGTAATCCACTGTTGGAGAGTGGTGGAGTGTGGGGAAAGCCCCAACTGGGCAATCTGTTTATGAGCAACATAAAGGGGGACATAAAACAGTAGTTTAGATAGGAGGTGAATACAACTCCTCGTCTAGTGCTCCCAGGAGACAAACCATTGAGTCATACTGTATAGAGGTGGCAAATACTGAGGAAATAGTGACGACAGTATCTAAACAGTTTTGGACATCTTCAGAACATATGCATTAGATTGCCTCTTCAGCATTGCACTTAGGACTTAGGTGTGCCCCGTCTGCCCCATTTTTAAAGTTTTTCAGGTGTCCTGTAGACACTATGCAAAAGAAAAGAGTAGTGATAGCTTTTGAGATCCCGATATGGACAGAAGAGGGATGGACAGAAGAGGGATGGACAGAAGAGGGATGGACACTAGGTAGGCTTCCAACTGCTTACCACCTACGTGGTCCACATCTTCCTCCCATTGTCTTCTGCGGGGAAATTTAGCAGAGTCTTGAACTTGTGCTAATAAAGTTCTATATACACACACAAGATATCATACCCTTTTTGTCTGTTGCTGTCATAATCATCCTAACAAACTGAGAATCTTCTAAAGCCATGTGTGTGTGCGTGGTTTGTGATTGAAGCACGTGGCGCAGACTGTACAATCTTGGTACACTTTACTTTTGATTTACCAAACTAAGTAATATGAGGACCTTCTTGAACTATTCAATTGGGCAGGCCCTTGAACCTCAATTGTTGGTAGAAAGGAGATTTTATTGTCAGATTGTAAGGTGTGCGATGGCTTTAACGTCACGCCAGCAGCAGTAGATAAGGGCGGCTGTAAAGGTGGGATAGCTAGTTTCAATGGAGCCAGAAGGTGAGCACCTTCTGGCTCCATGCACGCTATGACCTGTTAGGCTCCATGCACGCTGACTTAAAAAACGTTGCTTCTACAGGAGTTTTTTGTTTTGCCTGTAGAAGCAGCTCAGTGTTATCCTATGTGTCCATGCACATTAGAACGTTTACAGGCATATTTTGAGCTCAACGTTTAGAGGTAGGAAAAAAAAAAACCTTCTGGTTCGCATTTCTGATTGGAGCTTACTGGCAGAAAAAACTTAAAACTTTTCTAAACTTTGTACAAAAACAGATGTTTTTTTAAGCCCAGTGTGCATGGATCCTCAAAGTGAGGTAACAATCTCTACTCCAATCACATAGTAACTCTAAGAGTCACAGCCTGCCTCACATTTTATGACTGGGCTGTAAAAAGCAAGCCATAGCAAACACAGAGGAGCAGAGTATAAAACAGAGAGCTGACATCAGTTTTGCCCTCCTATATAAACTGACCCCACTGTGTAAAGCGGCAATAGGAAAGTGAATTATGGCAGTATGCGTGGAAATTACAATACAGATGATGAATAGAGGCTTTCACTACACCACTAACCTGGGAATACCCAACGTGACATTCATTTCTCCTCTGCCAGCAAAGTGGAAAGTGTTCAGTGTCATTTGCGTAGATGGCTCCCCGATACTCTGAGCTGCCAAAAGCCCCACAGCCTCTCCAGGATCACACAGCGCTCTCTGCCATTTGAGCTGCAGCAACGTCCTCAATCTGCAGGCACAAAAATTTGGATTTTTGTCATCACCATTAAAAAATTTTCTTGCATTCCATTGAGGGACACAGAGAAGTCTTTATCCTTCAAGTTCATACTGCTTCCTACAGGAGGATAGGACATGGGAATTTTTTTATAAAAAGTAGTCTGGTGTCACCAGTGGTGCACCTCCATCCCTAACAACCACACAAAAAGACAGACCTGTGCCCTGGGACTTCAAATGAGGTGTACCACAAATGGGCATGGAATGCAAATTAGACATGATAAATGGGTTTATTAGATAAGGTAAAAGGTAAGGTAAAAAAACAAAAACAAAACACCACTGTAGGACAGCCCCAATAACTACCCTCCCACCACCAGCACACCTCAGTTTTGTGGTATAGCAGTACCAAGAGCATTTTCAAAAACAGAGGGTGGGACCTACTTCCCTTAATGGAAGACAAGTATTTTGTGGGGAGTATAAACATCCTATATTCTTTCTTATTCATTGAGGGACAAAGGAAGTCCAACTTTTGGGACGTAAAAAAAAAAGTCCCAATGAGTGGTGGCCAACACAGCAATCACTAACAGTCCCAAAAAAAACAAAACAAAAGAAAACTGGGGACTGGCTGCAACTCAAAGAACCACCTGAAAGACCTTTCGCCTGAAGCTGGAATCAGATGTGGCCGAAACATCTACCTGGTAGAACTTAGAGAAAACGTTCTGTAAACAGTTGCTTGATGTCTAGAAGCCCAAAGAAACGCTCACAGATCTAGTAGAGTGCACCTTGACAAGAAAATGCGGAATCCAATCATTTAGACCACAGGATGATGGTCTGCCCAAGACACAGAGATGGTGGAAATAGAAGTCAGTGTAACCTTCCAGGGTCCATTAGGGATGAAAAAAAATCACATTAGGAAATTGGAGGGGAATCCTCTTTTGGTGAACAGGGATGGAAGAGCAATCTTTTGAATGAGGCGAAAGAAGGAACTACCTTAAGCCGGCCATAGATGGTTCAAATCTCCCAGCAGAAGGGAGCCCCCCACAAAAAAACAAACAAAAACAATTTCAGTTAGAGTTGATGGAAGAATCGAGTGGGGGCAGGAAAGAAGATCGCTCAATCTATTGCTTGAGCCTCAACACATCTTGTTCTAATGCAAAACAAGGATTCCCTTGCAGGTTAAGCAAACATTCCTGTATGGCACATCAGAACAAAAAACAAATTAGGATAATGGGACTTAAGGCACAGATAGGCATACATGATTAATAACTAGAAAATTGCATATTACACAGCCTTAAGAATTATTTCTATATCATAGGAGGCTGATAAAGTACTGCACAATGTCACTGATTACACAAATAATCTCTCAATTCTGACTATATTAGCATATGTGGGTTGTGCTCAACACGTTTCGCAAACTTTCCTAGGAGCTGGAGCGACTATATAAAATATACATCAGACAGACCAACTGTTATATCAGCCTAGTAATAAAAGCAAAGCACCCGTTGCCTCAAAATCAGATAAGGATGCACATGGTCTGGGGGGTGGGGGAGAATCGTAAACCAGGTAAGGTAAAAATCCCATCCATGGTGTAGTGTCCAACATCAGGAAAAAGTCCTCTAATTTCTCCTGATGCACTCATGGAGTAGAGGACCTACACCATTTGAGTTGTATTAGGACTCACTTTTTCTCCTCTTTGGACAGTGTTTTTACCTCCCACCACCACCCTGGGTGCAAAGGCACCCATATAAGGGAATACACACTGTTCAGAAAAGAAAAGGATCAAGGGGCGCAACTACTTTGCACTGCGTCTATGGATGGACACAGCCCGGCTTGGGACCGTGCCCATACAGGTGCTCACATAGCACACAGCTTGCTACTCACAAGGAAGAGGGGAAAGCACCGGCAGGGGTCTGCAGAAAAGAAGTTAAGGGACAGCTCTATGCAAAACCATTGGACAGAGCAGGTAAGTATAACATCTTATTTTAACGGGGGGGAAAAAAGCTGTAATATCACGTGAAACATGCAGGTTTACATCCATTATTATTATTATTGATATACAGGATTTATTTAGCGCTGACAGTTTACACAGCACTTTACAACTTGAAGGTACAGACAGTACAAATACAATACACTTTAATACAGTAGGAATCAGAGGGCCCTGCTTTTTAATAAATGTGCATCTCAACATCCTAAAATAAGTTTACACCATAACAAAAACTGCTACATACCTATCAGCTGCAATATTGGACTTGTAGTAAGCGTTGCTTTCCTCCGTGGTGACTTGGTGGCTGTACTGATCAACCTTCTCTTGAAATGATTCAGATACGGATCCAAAATACAAATCTGGCTGAAAGACTGAAAAGCAAGGGTCAGGCAGATGGGCCGCTCGCTTCATGTATTTGTTCCGAGACTTTTTATCCAAGGAGTACCAACTCTCCATCAGCTGGAAAAATAAGGGCATCTTAAAATAAAGCTTTTAATAACATGGATTAAAAGATCAGAATACAGATCTGGGGGGGGGGGGGGGCGTGACCGGATGCAGGTGTGAGCGGTGGAGTGTGTGCTCTCTCCCGTCTCCAGCCCTGATGCTGCACTAGCCTGATGTCTGGATGGGCTTATCCAGCCGTGTGAATGCTTTGTGAGCTCCCGGTTCCTGCCTATGATATCTAAGGTCTCCACTGGCTGCTGATTGAGGAAAGACACTCTGAATGGCGGTGGTGACAAGCGAGGGGGCCGTGGACGGATTTGCTGGTCTGCCGTGCTGTTGAGCTGAGCTGTGAGGGGAAGCCCGGACTTATCACCGCCCCTGTGCCTGGTCGCCTAGCGACACACTGCAGACACCTGCAGATACCGCGAGAGGCTGTACGATCCAAGTCCGTGACGGACATAGGAGAGAGCGGCGGAGATTGCGCCAGCCACGTCTGGCGGTGAAGGACAGGTGGCGAATGTGAGGAGATCCCGACTGGAGATCACTGGGTCTGGATGGGTCCTCTGCAAGAACCCTGCAATCATCCCTCAAAACTAATTGGAGAGAGGTAAAGAATTTGAAGCTTTATACAACTGTATAGTACAGTAGTAGTAGTATAGTATAGTATAGAGGGACAGTCTGGTGGTTAGGTCAGGCGGGTGGGCTAAATAGCACCCAAAGTGCCCTAGCTTGTTATGACTAGGAAGAAGGGGGAAAATCAGCAGCAGCAGCCCCAGGAAAATATGCCTATCCAAGCTACCCGATCAGTCAAGGAAAAGGAGAAGGGGACCCAAAATGTGGCCGCATTGGCAACTGCAGCGAAATTGGAAAAATTTGCTCATAGCTCCTCGCAGTCTCCAGCTAAGAGCAATCAGCCACCTCCGGGGAAAACGTCAGTAGGGGGTTCGGGGGACAGAAAGAGCCTGGGGAAAGGACCTGATAACCCGGCAGTTAGCACGAGAACAATGAATAAAAAAAGTCCTGAGAGGGAGCACCCGGGAGGAACAGGGGAGAGTATCCCCAATACAGCCGCTGTTAGTGAACAAGAACCCACCTTAAAAGAGGTACTATGCGCTATAAATGCTTGCAGGAGCTCGATAAGCGAGATGTGGGAAGAGTTAAAAGCCCTAAACGCACAATTTGGCAGTATTAAACAAGTGGAGAGAATTAAAGGTGTGGAGGAAAGGGTTAATCAAGTAGAAGATATTGTACTCCCAATGCGGCAGGATTTTTAAAAAATGCAAGCTCAGCTAGATAACAACAAGCTCAAAATGGATGAATGGGAGAACAGGTCGCGAAGACAAAATGTGAGAGTGATGGGTCTCCCCGAGAAAAGTGAGGGTCCGCGCCCTGAAGAATTTATGGAAAAGTGGTTTAAGGAGGTTTTTGGGGCTGAGGCCTTTTCACATCTTTTCTCTATCGAGCGAGCCCATAGAGTGCCTTCCAGGTCAGCATACTCAGGAGATCGCCCGAGACCAATGATAATGAGATTTTTCAGTTATAAAGATAAGTTGAATTTAATGCAAAAATCTAGAGAAAAAGGAGATATTTTCTTTAATGGTGCTAGAATCTCGATATATCCAGATTATTCCCCGGACCTACAAAGGAGAAGAGCAGGTTTTTTGGACATTAAACGTACCCTACGGAACTATAATATACCATATGTTTTATTATATCCAACACGGTTGCGTATTGAGGCCTAGGGACTATCCGTTTTTTTTAATCTGTTAAAGGAGTCCCGGACTGGCTTGAAGAGAACAAAGAACTTATAAAGATGAAATCGTATACATGCAAATGAAAGTTTTTTACTGTTTTTTCTTTTTTCACTTATAGGAAAACGGGTTTAAGGATGTGTTTTTTTTTTTTTTTGCAGCAGTAGGGGTTGGGAGGGAGAGGGGTGGGTGGATGGAGCGAAGGTTGAGAGCAAAGTTTAGGTTGGTGACGGGGGTCTTTTTGGCCCTCGGGGTGAGGGGTTTACAGGGGGGGAGGGGGGGTGAGAAGGGATTGGGGGGGGGGGGGGGGAGTGGATGAAGTGGGGTGTGGGGATTAGAAAGGTCACAAGGAAGACCCCTAGGGCACGCCGAGGTAGGCAAGGGGGGGGAGGGATTATTTAAAGGGTGGGGTATCACAGTTGTAATAAAAAAGGTTAAAATTCACAGAGCACTGCTAAAAGAATTTTTGAAGGTGAAAGAAATGAAGTGTAAATACCTAAAGTCTATAAGAATAAGAATTAGTAGGATTAAGAACACCGCCTTAGATAGAGGTGGGAGGGTGGGGGGGACTCTCGGTCCCCGCCTCACAATATTAGCACTGAGTGTGGCAAGAGGGGGTACCAATGATTTGATGCAAAAGGCCAAAAGGCCAGGGGGAATAAGGGCACATGTGGTGAATTGGTATTATCAAAATAGATGTTGGAGATTTCTTCTTTGTAGTTTTATACAGAATAGCGCTGGTCTAGAACAGCGCCATTTTATGGCCGTGACTTCTTTATATATAAGTAGAAGGTTCATTTTACGCCGGTTTTTGCATTGCCGGTATTATTCCTTGTTGTATATTTTGAATGCAGCCTAGAACATTTGGTATAAGTTCCTGGAACATTAGGGGGATGAGCGAGTCTACGAAAAAGCTACTGTATTCCAGGAATTAGAATCTTATGCTACCGAAGTGATATGCCTGCAGGAAACTCATCTGACTGGCGAGACTAAATTATTAATTAAAAATAAAAAATTCCAGACACAATGTCATTCAGTGTACTCATCCTACTCAAGGGGAGTTAGTATTTTGATTAGGAGGGGGTTGATGTTTTCCTGCAGGGATGTCAGTATTGATAGATTGGGTAGTTTTATTTTTTTGTATTGTTTGATTGAGGGTAGGCCATTTGTCATAGCAAATCTGTATATCCCCCCTATTTAAGATGGAGATCCTGCTCCTGCTACTGGGGTTACTGGAGGATAAGAGAAATGTCCCGGTCATTATAGTAGGGGATTTTAATACTGTGCTTGATAGGCTAGATCGGTTCCCGCCGGGGCTTAGGGGAGGTAGAGTGTCAGAGGGAAGGCTGGCGCAGTTTCTCGAGGAGGTTGGGTGGTGTGACTTGTGGAGAGCCCGTAACCCTATTAGTCAGCAATATTCTTGCTTCTCGGGGTCCCACCACACTCTCTCCCGTATTGATATGGCCATTGGTAATCAAAGTCCAACCCTTAATAGGTAGAATTGAATATCGTCCAAGGGGGGTGTCCGATCACTCGCCACTGATATTGACAATAACCATGCGGGATAGTGGTGGCCTGAGAATATGGACATTAAATCCAACATGGTTGGAGTTAGTGGGGAATAGGGATGAAATAAATTTAAGATTGAGAGAATTTATTGAATTTAATACGGGCACTGCCTCGGGGGGGTGTGATTTGGGATTCCTTAAAGGCATACCTCAGAGGGCTATTGATTCAACAGATAGCAAAAATAAAGAAGCAAACAAGGGCAAGGGGAGAGATAATTAGGGAAGAGGTTTTGGAGTCAGAAAGAAAGTACGTACTAGATCCAACTCTGGTTAAGGAAGCAACAAGAATATAAAAAGGAAGAAATTAGAAGAGCAGAAAACAGGAAATTTTTCCAGAAGCAGAGGAACTTTGAGGGGGGGGGGGGGGAAGAGTGGGTCGGACGTTGGCCTTATTGGCCAAAACTAATTCACCCTCTTCAATAATTCCCATGATTAGAACAACTGAAGGGGGTATCTCATCAGACCCTCGGGTAATTAATGAAACATTCGTAGAATTCTATAGTGATTTATATAAGACGCGTCACTGCCCTGAACAAGCAGAGATGGAGAAATTTTTGGAAGGTACTGATTTACCGGTGTTATCAGATATAGATATGAATAGTCTGGAAGCACCGATAACAATGGAGGAAATCGGGCAAGCAATAAAGAATATGCCGAACCAGAAGTCCCCAGGCCCTGATGGATTGCCCTCTGAGGTTTATAAACAATATAGGGAGGTGTTGGCCCCGGAGCTTTTGAAGACGTTGAATTGGTCAGCTGCAGTTGGTAGATTACCTTTGTCAATGTCTGAAGCTATTATAGTATTAATTCAGAAAGAGGAGAAAAATCAATTAGATACATCGTCATATAGACCAATCTCATTGCTGGGTACGGATGTCAAGATATTGGCAAAAATCCTGGCAGCCAGGTTGAACAAATGTATATCTACCCTTATCCATCCGGATCAATCTGGGTTTATGCAGAACAGGTCTACCAGTAAAAACATAAGAAGGACTTACCTGAATCTCCAGACGCAGGTAGAGAATGCAGGTTCCAGGGTTGTCTTGTCCTTGGATATTGCCAAGGCATTTGACACCCTGGAATGGGGCTATTTATGGTGGGTATTGGGAAAATTTGGGTTCGGCCCCCTGTTCATTAAGTGGATTAAGATATTATATCAGCATCCCAGCGCTAGATTAAGAATAAATAACACATACTCAGAGCGGATCTCCCTTGAGAGGGGAACTAGGCAGGGGTGTCCTTTGTCGCCCCTGCTGTTCGCCCTGGCAATGGAGCCTTTTGCGGAGGTAATAAGAAACTCACCAGGTCTGCAGGGTTTTAAAAGAAAAGGGGGTGAGGAAAGAATAGCGTTATATGCCAACGACGTATTGTTATTTCTGGGTGATATGGGGCCATCACTAGTAAAGGCAATGCAGTTGGTGGAAGGGTTTGGGAGGGTATCGGGGCTAATAATCAATTGGGAGAAATCTACATTTCTTCCGGTTGACTCGACTACTGGTTCTCTTCCTCAGGGGATACCCTGTTTTAGGGTGGTGGAGAAGTTCAAGTATTTGGGTATAGTTTTAGCCAACAATCCAACCCAGTATATTAGAGACAATCTAGCTCCGCTACTAGAAAAGTTTAAAAGGAAGAAAGACATCTGGTGTCGGCTCCCCCTGTCTATGGCAGGCCGCGTAAATTTGATCAAGATGATTTGGATGCCACAATTAATGTATATATTACTCACCGGTCTGGATTGGGAGGGACTGGTTTGTAAAAATAAATTCTCTCTTTCGCGAGTTAATATGGAGGAAGGGACAGGCCAGGATTAGTCTCCAGACCCTACAGCGCCCTAACAGGGAAGGGGGAATGGCGGTGCCTCATCCATATAGGTATTTCTTGGCGGCCCAGTTGCAACATCTGGGGGGGTGCGAATGTGGGGGAGAAGTGAATACCAGTGTAAAAACCATCTTATCAGGGAACCCGCACAAATCCTTGGTAGGGGCATTGGAAGCAGGGTCTTTAAGATGCGCATTCCCAACATATAAATTGGTTACAAAACTTTGGCGGTTAGTGAAGATTGAAATGGGATATAGGGGTTTCACGGAGTTTTCACCTATATGGCAGAATGGGCAGTTACAAGAACTACAAGCTATTGGAATAAACAGGCTGTGGGAAAGGTCGGGTATAAATAGGCTGGTGCAATTATTTGATGGCAATATATTAAAATCCTTCACGGACCTGAGACAGGAGTTTGGAATCCCTAAAGAAACTTTTTATTGTTATCTCCAGATCAGGCATGCATTAGATAAACAATTTAGGACTAAGGCATTGGAGTGGTGTAGTGCGTCGCTGCTTAGTAAGGTGGTAAGGGCATCTAGCCTTAAGGGGCTAATATCAGGAATTTATGACCAATTAATGGCCAGGGCGATTAGACTAGTCCCACTCTCGCGCGCAAGGGAGGGGTGGGAGGCCGATGTGGGGGAGTTGAGTGATGAGCAGTGGGAGAGAATATTGGAGCTTGGTCCACTGGTGTCCTTCTCTCCGTCGCAGCGGGCTTCGCACCTCTTGTTGGTGCACAGAGCCTACTATACCCCCAAGAAGTTGTATAGATTCGGTCGAAGACCAGACGATAAATGCCCCAGATGTCTAGAGACGGGCGATCTTATACATATAATGTGGAGGTGCCCGAAACTAGTCAGGTACTGGACTGAGATCCTAAGCATTATAGATGCTAGGTTCGGGATAAGACTGGAACACGAGGCGAAGTCTTGTGTGCTGGGGCTAATTAGTAAGAATATTGGGGAAGGCCACATAGTAATAGCAAATGTTCGTTGTTTATACCAGGCGAGGAAACTGATCGCAAAAGCATGGTTATCAGCAGTGCCCCCTACTTCTGAAGAATGGGTCAGTACAATGAATTCAGTTGTAAGAATAGAAAGCACAATCTACACTAGAAGGGGAAGTTACAGGAAATTCATAAGGATATGGGGCTTATGGTGCCAGGAAATGATTAATGAAACATGAAACCTCATCGAGGGTAGGAGCACAAGGACTAGGGAATTGATATACGAGAGTATAAGCTTTACGTACTGAGTCTCTAATTGGGTAACAAGATTTGCCAAGCTCAAGATATGGTTATCTTAATAGAAGCAACTGTGTGGGGAGGAGGGTGGGGAACAGGGTGATAGGGGTGGGGTTTGGGAAGGAGGGGTGGGGTGTGAAAGAAAAAAGCAGGGTTAAGATAATATATTTATGATGAGTTTGACTGTGTTATGGGGTATTATATGATATAAAGGAATGTTTTTTTATATTCTGTTTATGAGGAATAATGTATAACCTGAAATACTAATAAAAAGAATTTGATTAAAAGATCAGCATACAGCCAACAATGGAATAGTAGGCATAGTATAGACCACAATTTTGTCTCATTCTAAATTTGGATGGCCAGTTATGCTGATAGCAGTACATATGGAACAATTCCATCAATTCCTCTGTAGAGTATTCATACACTATATTGTCAAAAGTATTGGGGCACCTGAACTTTAATGTCATCCCAGTCTTAGTCCATAGGGTTTAATATTGAGTTGGCCCACCCTTTGCAGCTATAACAGCTTCAACTCTTCTGGGAAGGCTGTCCACAAGGTTTAGGAGTGTGTCTATGGGAATGTTTGGCCATTCTTCCAGAAGTGCATTTGTGAGGTCAGGCACTGATGTTGGACGAGAAGGACTGGCTCGCAGTCTCTGCTCTAATTCATCCCAAAGATGTTTTATCGGGTTGAGGTCAGGATTCTGTGCAGGCCAGTCAAGTTCCTCCATCCCATACTCGCTCATCCATGTCTTTTATGAACCTTGCTTTGTGCACTGGTCCAAATCATTTGGTGGAGGGGGGATTATGGTGTGGGGTTGGTTTTCAGGGGTTGGGTTTGGCCCCTTAGTTCCAGTGATGGGAACTCTTAAGGCATCAGCATACAAAGACATTTTGGACAATTTCATGCTCCCAACTTGGTGGGAACAG
>NC_133324.1:900887251-900974751 GCF_042186555.1 Aquarana catesbeiana | reverse complement strand
GCGGTCATATTGGTCCACTGACCCAATTCACCAAATGCCCTTATTGTTCTCTGCCTCCATGACCAGGGCACGATATGAGCAGATCTTGCAGTTCATGCACTTCAGCGACAATGAACTCTGTCGTCCTCGGGGTGACCCTGGATTTGATTGGCTCTACAAAATTGTTTACTCTCGATCAAGTTGTCTGCGTTGATGAGTCCCTGATTAAGTTTTCTGGCCACTCGTCTATCAAACAGTATCTTCCCAGCAAGCGTGCCAGATCCTCTGTAATCACAAAAGGAATGCTATCCAAACGAACTCTAATGGAAAAACACCAAATGCCAGACTCTGAATGTTTTAAGTATACTCAAATACATCAGTACCTACACACCTTATCACGCAATATGATCTTGCAGCTATGTCACCCATGGAATATTTGTGTCATCGATATGATAGAATCCAAGGTCATATATCTGAAATATATACACTATTCTAACGTATACCTCAGTAAAATTAAGCTATATGGTCAGATGGGAACAGGATATCCAGGAAACCCTGGAACTTGAGGAATGGCACTCGATAGCACTAGCAGCATCAAGGTCACTCATCAACACTTCTATTGTGGAAGCAAATTATAAGATATCACTGAGGTGGCATTTGGTACCAGCCAGATTGGCCACTTTTGTCCTGGGGGCTTCCGCTAAGTGTTTTCGGGGCTGTGGACAGGAAGGGACAGCCTACCACATTTGGTGGCGGCAATGCCCCAAGGTACAGCAGTTCTGGATCAGAGTTTACAATTTCATTTTTTTCTCTCGCTCAAATTAACCTGACCAAGTCCCCAAAACAAGGGTCACTGGGCTGTAAGGTTGAGGAGGCCTCTAAAACTCAGACGGCTCCTCGCATTTATAGTTGTCTCCGCTAAAATCACAATAGCAAGAAAATTGAGGTCGGCGGCTATACAATTTGACCAACTCAAAACATAAACTTTCCTGGGTAATGTTAAATGAATGTTTGACAGCAATCTTACAGGATAAATTCCTGGACTGTCGCTAACTAGGTTTTCTCCTGGCTGACGTAGACCAGAGCATGGAGTCTTTTTCCCTTCCCCCTTCTTTTCTCTCTTCCTTCATCTCTTTTTTTTTTCCTTCCCTTTCTCCCCCTCTTTCTCTTCTTTCTGGATTTAGGTATTCAGGGGCCTGGAGTGAGTGCTTCCCTGTTTTCTGGGGATGGAGCGTCTTCTGCTACTTGAGGGGGGATGCGCATTCCTTAGCGTGGGGGACGTACTCTGGAGCCCGTTCAACTGAGTTGATACCATTACATAGAAGGACATACTGAGATGTTTAGGGGTTTGCAGTCTGTCCCACAGTTCGCTTTAGAGCTCAACAATCAAGACTGTAGTTAATAGAACATCATTATTACGGATTATGATTAATTTACCTCTAAAACATAAGAGGCAAGTTGTCTCAGGGAGCATGGCCTATCGCCATGCGGAGTGTGGTAATATGTTCTTCACATTGTACTTATGCAATTATAAAGTTTGACTTTCCACTTTTGTACAGTATGATATCCAGATTTTGGAAGCACTGTATTGTTCAGAATCAATGCTGAAATCTCTTGAATTTTGTTCTGTGAAAAACTTCAATGAAAATATTGAAACAAAGTATAGCTGAATGCAAAACAAAAAAAAATATAAAAAGTATTTCTTGTTTTAATAGGTTCAATTTAATATTTTCCCGCAAACCTTTATTTTAAAAAAATATATCATTTTTCATACTTAAACAGAAGCTTTTAAAACACTATCTTGCCTTGCTTATATTACACAAATTATTCTCATGAACAAAATTCGAATACAGACAGATAGGAAATTCCTTCCTTCTGCAATCCTAAAAAATTCTTCTCATCGCTGTTGCCAGTCACCTGACTTACGCAGAGGTACCGGTTGAAGAATCTTTGCTGAAGTGCCTTGAAATGGCATTCAAGCACAGCCAATCCATGCCTGCCATTCAGCAGAGACCATATGACCAACACCAGGGCATTAGACACATGACCAGCACAGAAGATAAGAATTTTGATGATTCAGAGACAATAGTCACAGGCATGGAACATTCAGTAACAAGTGGAATTTCACTAATGAAAAGTTAGTAAAGGGCAGTAAAGGTCTAAATTGCTCAAAGCTATGCTGTCAATGCCCTGCTTATGCAAGTCTTACATGACATTCAGGGGAAAATCTATACCTGGTGTCAAAGGTTGCAGGCCAGAGAAGACTTGTACCCAGGTCACATTAATATAACAGCTATAGCAAACATTGTAAATTCCAACTGGAAATGGCTTTGGCATCTGTTAGTCAGTGCATTGCCTCCATCAATGTATACCATATGTCACATTGTAGATAAAGTGCCTTTCTACAAATTAATTGTCTATGGCAACCCACACCCTAACAAATGCACACTTCCCATTCCATAAACTCCTAGGTTTTCTAACTGTGCTAAAACCAGCTGACCAATTCCGCTCCTTCTTCAAAAGTCACTTAAGCCCCGTTCACATTGGGGACAGGTCAAATCGCATGTCAAATCAGAGCCTATTGCCGGCAATAGGAGCGTCCCAATCAATGCGACGCCGACTTTGCGGCACCGCACCGATTTCCAAAAGTAATTTCGGCACTACTTTTGGCGATTTCAGGGGCGATTTCAATAGACATCTGTGCATGAACCCACACAAATATCTTTCAAGTCGCCCACGAAGTCGGACTGAAATGCGTCTTTGAAATGGTGCAAGTTCAGATGAACTCATACGCTTTCAAGGCCGTGTTCAGTGTGAACGAGGGCTAAAGGAGAAGTATGGCTCAAAACTCTTATGGATCACAGGAGTGTAGTTTTTTCTGACCTGTCTTCAGCTGACAGCAGGCTAAAGCCAGTCCAGGCTCCGGAAATATCTCGACCATATGGTCAGGATTCACCCAGAAGCCTGACCAGTAGCTGGTCCAGCCTGGCATGCTCCTTGGAGCCTGAGCCAGCTGCCCCCAAAACCCCTGCACAACCCAGGGCTTCATTGAGCACTGACAGTCACTGCCTATCTGCTCACTGAAGACTGAGAAGCAAGCGATCAGCAATCTCTGATCGCTCAATTCTCAGTCTTTTTTTTTTAACTGCTTAAGGACCGCACCACAAACATATACAGCGGCAGGACAGCCCTTAGGCGCAAAATAACGTACCTGTACATGATCCCTGTGGTGTCCAAGTAAACAAGGCAGACCGCTGTACTGCCAGAGAGAAAAATGGAGATCTTGTTTTTCAGCTAAGCAGAAACACAGATCTCTGTTTTCCTTTAGTCAAAGCACATCCCCCACAGTTAAAAATAACTAATAGGGAACACATTTAACCCTTTATTTGCTGATGTTAACCCCTTCCCTACCAGTGTCATTTATACAGTGACAGTGCATTTTTTTAGCACTGATCACTGTATTGGTGTCATTGGTCCCCAAAAAGTGTCACTTAGTGTAAGATTTGTCCGCCGCAATGTCGCAGTCCCGCTAAAGATCGCAGATCAATGCCATTACTAGTAAAAAATATTTAAAAAAAAAAAGTCCCTAAATCTATCCCATAGTTTGTAGGCAGTATAACTTTTGCACAAACCAATCAATATAGACTTATCGGGATTTTTTTTTTAACCAAAAGTGTGTAGCATTATACATATTGGCCTAAACTGATGAAAAAGCTCATACGTTTACATACCCTGGCAGAATTTATGATTTCTTGGCCATTTTTCAGAGACTATGAATGATAACATAAAAACATTTCTTTTACTCATGGTTAGTGTTTGGCTGAAGCCATTTATTATCAATCAACTCTGTTTACTCTTTAAATCCTAATCACAACAGAAACTACCCAAATGACCCTGACCAAAAGTTTACATACCCTGGTTATTTTGGCCCGATAACATGCACACAAGTTGACACAAAGGGGGTTGGAATGGCTATTAAAAGGTAACCATCTTCACCTGTGATCTGTTGGCTTGCAATTAGAATGTGGGTGTGTATAAAAGGGCAATTTGTTTCTGGACTCCTGACACACCCTTGCATCTTTCATCCAGTGTCACACTGACGTTTCCGGATTCTGAGTCATGGGGAAAGCAAAAGAATTGTCAATGGATCTGCGGGAAAAGGTAGTTGAATTGTATAAAACAGGAAAGGGATATAAAAAGATAACCAAGGAATTGAGAATACCAATCAGCAGTGTTCAAACTCTAATCAAGACGTGGAAAATGAGGGGTTCTGTTGAAACCAAACCACTGTCAGGTAGACCAACTAAAATTTCAGTCACAACTGCCAGGATAATTATTCGGGATGCAAAGAAAACCCCACAAATAACTTCAGGTGAAATACAGGACTCTCTGAAAACATGTGGTGTGGTTGTTTCAAGATGCACAATAAGGAGGCACTTGAAGAAAGATGGGCTGCATGGTCGAGTCGCCTGAAGAAAGACATTACTACACAAATGCCACAAAATATCCCGCTTACAATACGCCAAACAGCACAGAGACAAGCCTCAAACCTTCTGGCACAATTGAGCTTTTTGGCCACAACCATAAACGCTACATTTGGAGAGGAGTCAACAAGGCCTATGATTAAAAGGTACACCATTCCTACTGTGAAACACGAAGGTGGATCGCTGATGTTTTGGGGATGTGTGAGCTACAAAGGCACAGGAAATTTGGTCAAAATTGTTGGCAAGATGAATGCAATATTTTATCAAGAAATACTGGAGCATTCATTTGCATTCATCAGCCAGGAAGCTGCGCATGGGATGTACTTGGACATTCCAGCATGACAATAATCCAAAACACAAGGCCAAGTCGACCTGTCATTGGCTACAGCAGAATAAAGTGAAGGTTCTGGAGTGGCCATCTCAGTCTCCTGGCCTCAATATCATTGAGCCACTTTGGGGAGATCTCAAACATGCAGTTCACGCAAGACAGCCCAAGAATTTACAGAAACTGGAGGCTTTTTGCCAAGAGGAATGGGCAGCTTTACCATCTGAGAAGATAAAGAGCCTCATCCACAAATACTACAAAAGACTTCAAGCTGTCATTGATGTTAAAGGGGGCAATACACGGCATTAAGAACTGGTGTATGTAAACTTTTGATCAGGGTCATTTGGGTAGTTTCTGTTGTCATTATGATTTAAAAAGAGTAAACACGGGGCGTGGCCAGGCAGCTGATGTAGTCGGACGTGCACTTGGTCCTCTCCGCCGATTCTCCTTACTTTTATCCTGATGACACGTCGTACAGCCTAGGGCTGGGAAAAAAATCGATTTAAATCTTGAATCGAGTTGAGAGGTCAAATCGATTCAAAATTTAAGCAAATCGATTTTTTTAGATTTTTTTTTTTTTTCACCGCGCCGGTCCGGAGGCGCTGCGGGCATGGCCGAAGCCGCAGCCTCGCCTAAAAACTCAAGCCCGCAGCGCCTCCGGACCGACGCGGACACCGCGCCGGGCCTGAAGAGCTGTGGGCAAGGAGTTTTTAGGTGAGGCTTCGGCCTAGTCCGCGAGGCCGGACGCCGCGGACTAGGCCGAAGCTGCGGCCTCGCCTAAAAGCTCATGCCCGCAGCGCCTCAGGACCGGCGCGGTTTCCAAAAAAAAAAAAAAAAAAAACCAACTCGATTCGAATCGTAAATCGAGTTTTTTTTAATAAAATCTCCCAGCCTTAGTACAGCCTCGCAAAATAGACAGACTGGCTCCCATTCATCACCCTCGGCATTACCCGGTAATCGGAACCAAGATTGCGGTACGATGTCAGCCGCAAAGAGACAGAACTTGTCCCGGACCGTGGACAGTATGGCCCAAAATGGCACTCAAACACACCGCTCAGCCAACGATCTTCATAGAGAAGCCGCAGAGAAGCTGTTCTCTAAATCCCTTCTAATTGACCAGGCAGCAGCACTGGGGACACCGGAGGGATCGTCCGGTGGGAAGCGGATGACACAGTGCCCCTGGATGATGCGGGTGGATCCGGCTTTGCAGGGAACGCAGCGAGTACTCCAGAGGGAGGATTTCCTAGGCCTCAAGCACCTACCAGCCCTGCTGCTGACACAGAGCCCTCTCTCAGGGATATCTTTACAGCTATAACCTCATGCAATGCTTCCCTGACAAACCTCACAGCAGAGATAAAAGGGGTAAAAGCCACCTTGGGCCCCTCCAAGACCCTTCCTATTCAAACTCCTTCACTATAAGGACAGAGACGCAATCCTGCATAATGCCAGAATCAAACCAGAAGCCTTAAAAATAGATAATACCAAAGTATCCTTCTTTCCAGATTTTTCTGCCGAATTACAGAAGCAACGCACTAAGTTTCTTGATGTCAGGCGGAGATTCAGATTACTTGACCTGAAATATGCCAGGTTATATCCTGCTCGCCTTAGAGTGGAAGCACTGGGCTCAGTGCATTTCTTTGATCAACCTTCTGCGGCTACACACTGGCTGGATAGAGAGGAACAATCCATTCGTGAAGCTCGCAATCGACACTCTAATCCTCAGGCTGGATGAAGTATTGTTTTCAGAGGTTTTTTTCTGTTTCTTTTCTTTTCATTTTTTTATATTATAAATGCTAAGGCGGAGAAAGCCTTTAATGGCTGGATCTATATTTCCTTCCGGACTACCTGTTTTTGCTGCTGAGAAGTTGTAAAGACACTATGTGCACTTCCACTGTTGCCCCCAAGAAGGTCCTTTTCAGACCTACTGTTGCCCCTTGGCAACACAGTTTGGCCATGTTGGCCTGTTTACTTTTGTTATTTTTCCCCAGAGACTACTCCACCTCGGTCTCTACATCAGTACTGTTTTTGCAACTAGGTGCTATACCCACTACATCTATGCCCGTTTCGCTCCATTTCTTAGAGATATGTTCTGGGTTGGATCTATCAACCTCTAATTGTCATTTTTTTACAGGTCATTCGGGACAATGGTTTCCTATACTCTGCTTAAATACTTATATACCTGATTATTTTGCACTACTTATCGAGCACACTCTTGATAATACCTTTATGCTAACTATATGTCTAAGGTAACCAGAATATTGTCCTGGAATGTCCGGGGATTGAATAGTCCGGTCAAGCGGTTGGCTGTGCTTCGCACGATCAGGCGCACTGATGCGGATGTAATTTGTTTGCAGGAGACTCACTTCCCCTCGACTTCGACTCCTCAATTCGCTACGCGACAATTCAGGCATCAATACCATGCCACACACACGGTATACTCGAGGGGGGTGAGTTTCCTGGTGAAAAGGGATGTTCAATTTTCGGCTGCAGAAGTGAAAGTTGATCCAGATGGTAGATATATTTTTCTCTCTTGCTCCCTGTATGGCACTAAACGTATAATGGCGGGCCTGTACATACCGCCTCCATTCTCAACCAGTGTACTCAAAAATTTAGCAGAATTCATGTCTCGTTTCCCGGGATGCCGGTCTTGGTTATTGGAGACTTTAACAATTATATGATAAGGACAAGCTACATATCCGGGGGGAGACGACTCGCAGAGGCGTCAGGGTATCACCCCTTTTGCTCGCCTCCTCTTGGAGATGGGTCTTACCGATCTCTGGAGAATGCGCAATCGGGAGGCTAGGGTGTATTCATGTCAATCTGCTTCAGTGGGGGGATTATCTAGAATTGACATGGGGCTTGGGAATGACATCCTGCTTCCACTGGTGGATTTGTCACAATACCACAAGAGACAGGTGTCAGACCACTCTCCATTTTCAATAGGTCTACGGTTGGGAGCGGTTAAAAAGAGTAAGCACAGTTGATTGATAATAAATGGCCAAACACTAGCCAAACACTAACCATGAGTGAAAGAAAAGTTTTTGTGTTATCATTCATATTCTCTGAAAAATGGCCAAGAAATCATAAGTTCTGCCAGGGTATATAAACTTATGAGCACAACTGTATTGGGTTTTTTTTCACCAAAATTGTTGGTCTTTTTTTGTTTATAGCGCAAAAAAGAAAAACCACAGAGGTGATCAAATACCACCAAAATAAAGCTCTATTTGTGGGGAAAAAAGGACATTTGGGCACAGCGTCGCACGAAAGCGCAATTGTCAGTTAAAGTAGCGCAGTGCTGTATCGCAAAAAATGGCCTGGTCATTCTATGCATTAAGATAAAAAGCCTTCTGTGTGCAGCAGCCCCCTTAATACTTACCTGAGCTCCCTCTCTGTCCAGCGATGTCCACGAGTGTGTCAGCCGTCCGAGATTCTCCTTCCTGATTGGCTGAGACAGCAGCAGCGCTGGCTACTGCTGCTGTCAATCAAAGGCATCTAGCCAATCAGGAGAGAGAGGGGTCGGGGCCCTGTGTGTGTGAATGGACACAGGGAGCTGCAACTTGGGGTGCCCCCATAGTAAGCTGCTTGATGTGGGGGCACTGAACAGGAGGGAGAGGCCAGGAGCACAGAAGAGGGACCCGAGAAGAGGAAGATCCGGGCTGCTCTGTGCAAATCCATTATGCAGGGCCGGTAAGTATAACAGGTTTGTTATTTTTATAGCCAAAAAAAAAAAAAAAGAGACTTTACAATCATATTAACTCATTTTGTATCACACAGATGATTTTGTAAAGAGAACCTGTCAGGATGGAAATATGGGAGATGCAACAAGCTACTTGCTTTTTAAAGAACAAGCTCATTGGCTGTGATCTTTACTTTTGCTATACTTCTTTATTTAATGCCAGTATTTATAGGAAATCACTGAGACAGAACAAGCACGTCACCAGTGAAGTGAATTGCAAGCACTTATTCCAGGTCAGTGAATTAAGAGACAAAGCAAATACTGAGGACGGCAATATACAGGGTTTATGTTATTCTTCAATGTAAACATGTGCTTTGCCCACACATGGCAAACCAACATGGAAAATAATGAAGCTAGCAGTAAACAGGAGAAAAAGAAAAAAACGTTATTCAGACCTACATTCATAGTTCACCTATGTTCTAAGGGTTTTTTTTGTGTTTTATGTGATACATTAAACATCTGTAATAAATAAATCACACCGACATTATGCAGCTTTGTAATCCAATGTAATGTATAATTAAATAAACCATACAGATTACTTTATCAATCTTGGTTAGTGTCCCTCATTTCAAACTCTGCTGCTCATTACAGAGCTCATGCTTAAAGTGTTACTAAACTTACAACAGTAAAATCAGTCTGTATATGCAGTAAAGCATGCTTGTTATACTCTGTGCTGAACCTAAGGGGTTAATCCTGTGCATTGTGTAAAAAGGCTGTTTGTTCCTGCCTTCACTGATTCTCCCCCCCCCCTCCTTTTTTTTGTATTGTCCCTAATTCATCTGATAGTACAGAAATTTGGAGTCACTCTGCACATGCTCAGTTTGGTGTGTATTGCTATAGTTTTTTTTTTTTTTTTTTTTGGGGGGGGGGGGGGGGGTGCATGTAATCAGCACAGGGCCAATCAGCCTTGTCCAAACAGAGGGTGCTGCCTCATAGGAGAGTCAGAGCAGAATGAAAACTCCTCCTACAAGTTTTAACCAGTGCTCGGCCAGATACTGATAGAAGTCATGAGACTGCTACATGCTGCTGATGAGAAAAGGTATTTAATAGTCTATATTTACTAAAATAATTGCATTTCCATGTTCTGTGTATGCAGATACAGATATAGTATATGCAAGGTCCTGGGTTTAGTTACACTTTAATGATGCATCCCCCATGCACTGCATAGTGGGAGACAGCAGGCAGTACTTATGTGAATCCCACACCCAGAAGTACCACATTTTTCCTAGGGCTCAAGCATTATACAAGACAGTTGGGGACATCTAGTAAATGTAAGAGCAGGCACTGCTACAACACTGCAGGTGTAGGTAAGGTTGCCTTAAATTAGTACTAAAGCCTTTTATTTTTGAACAGCAACACATCGGTATAGACTAAAATAGCACAGGACAATAAATACTCTTTGCATGGTGGCTGACCCTGGTGATCAGCCCCTTACATTCACTATGCAGCAGTCCATGCCCCCTAAGACAGCAGTAGTGGTGGCAATTGCAATGCCAATCTGCGGTTTCCAAAGCGAGCAAAGTGCTTTCTTGTATTAAGAGAGGTATGGACTCCAGAGAGAGAGATATAATTTTGCCCCTGTACAAATCAGTAGTAAGACCTCATCTGGAATATGCAGTTCAGTTTTGGGCACCAGTTCTCAAAAAGGATATCAGGGAACTGGAGAAAGTGCAGAGAAGGGCAACCAAACTGATAAGAGGCATGGAGGGGCTCAGCTATGAGGAAAGATTAGAGGAACTGAATTTATTCTCTCTTGAGAAGAGGAGATTAAGGGGGGATATGGTAAATATGTACAAATACATAAGTGGTCCATATAGTGAACTTGGTGTTGAGTTATTCACTTTAAGGTCATCACAGAGGACAAGGGAGCGCTCTTTATGTCTAGAGGAAAAAGAGATTTCATCTCCAAATACGGAAAGGTTTGTTCACAGTAAGAGCTGTGAAAATGTGGAATAGACTCCCTCCAGAGGTGGTTCTGGCAAGCTCAGAAGATTGATTTAAAAAGGCCTGGTTCTCTCCCAAATGTACATAAAATAACTGGGTACTGACATTTATAGGTAAAGTTGATCCAGGGAAAATCCAATTGCCTCTCGGAGGGTCAGGAATTTTTTCCCCTGCTATAGCACATTGGATCATGCTTTGCTGCGTTTTTTCGCCTTCCTCTGGATCCATGGTTCTCAACCCTGTCCTCAATTACCCGCAACAGGCCATGTTTTGGGAATTTCGATAAAATAGCTGTCCAAAATACCAAGCCATTGACTCTGATTTAAAGCACCTGTGCAAGCTAAAGGAAAACCTGCAAACATGGCCTGTTGGGGGTACTTGAGGACAGGATTGAGAACCACTGCTTCGGATCAACTGTGGGTATAGGATTATGTATATGGGATTGTATTTTTTTTTTTTGGTTGAACTGGATGGACTTGCATCTTTGTACAACCTAACTATGTAATAACAATAAGATGCGGTAAGGTGTGCCCTGTTAAGGAACCCTATTTACAATGTGTTGTCAACCCATGTGCACCTTTTCCTCCATTGCACTGCCCCACAATGTTTACATCTGTAAACTGTGCTGGGTTATGAGAGTTGGGGTACCATTCAAAATGAATAGCAGTTAGGCACAGCGCACATAAGTCCATGCATCATAGTTGTATGAATAGGCCTCCAGAAGATCTACCCCCATTCTTGACCAGGCCATTTTTTGCGATATGGCACTGCGTTACTTTAACTGACATGCGCGAAGCACGCTGAACTTTCTAATTGGTCCGGCGGTGGGGGTAAGGAGGAGGGGGGCTGAACTTCTAAAGGGACAGCGACGTCTCCTTGAAGTGGGGAAGGGTACCTGGCAAAAACGGGTACACGTTCCCCCCCATCTCCCTGAAAGGTGCCAAATGTGGCACCACAGAGGGGGAAAAGAGCAGATCAGCGGAAGTTCCACTTTTGGGGGGAAATCCGCTTTAACTGTGTTCCTAGCCAGTGTTTTACTAGTGTGGGAGGTGCTTTTACTAGGGGAAGACATGGATCCTTGATCCCGCTTTGCAGAGACACAGGATCTATGCCTTCCCTCCTGTCAGAATGGCGATCTGTCTTGCTTATATAGTCAGACCGCCGTTTTTCTTCTGTGTGTGTATATATATATATATATATATATATATATATATATATATATATATATATATATATATATATATATATATATATATATATATATTGCGACTCTTCTGGGGTAGGGGGCGAGCATGCGTGCTGGCGGCTCGCTCCCACTGTGATCATACACAGCGGGAGCCCAGCGGCTGGTACCATGGACTCCATGTCCGCTGGCACCCGCCGATCATACAGCACAGAGGGAAAAAAAAAAAAAATGTATGTATGAATGAATGTATATATATATATATATATATATATATATATATATATATATATATACACATACATACATACACATACACACACACACACACACACACACACACACACACACACACACACACACACACGTGATCCATCCAGTGCACAGCTGCCACCCTGTAGCAGTAAAACTGCTATGTTGCCGACGGCAAGTGGTTTAAATTTTTTTTCCTTTTTTTTGTACTAAGTGTATTATGAAATTATTTATACTGCCTTTAGGTGTGCGTGCGTGTGTGTATTTTGGCATCAATGTCCTGGGTGCCAAGAAACCGTGTCCTGGCACTGCCTAGAACATGCAAGCTATTGGAATCCATATTGATTTTTAGTGACTCTGCGAATTGATTCACTGTTAAGCCGACCCCGACCCCCCCCATCAGTAGCACCATAAAAGATAACATAACTAGAGATAAAGACAGCTGGGAATAGTGCAGCATTAATCATCAACCTCAATGACATGCATCTTAAAAACATTTATGGCAGGAACATGATAAGCAATGGTCAAAGTATTGATTATAATCAGGAGTAAGTACAGCCAAGGTCTGGCATTTAGATTTAATGCAATCCCTGTATTTCTGTTGTACAAGAATAAAAAGGTCACCATGCTCCTGCTCCCTTCCACAGCAGAAAGCCTTGCTAAATGTGGGATAACCTATGGGAAAGAGCGGAACTTTGTTTTTCACTTGACTTTCGAATATTTTGAAACTACAGCACTGGACCAGTCATTCTCGCACACATTTCTAATTCCAGTTTTCAAAATAGAGCATGTTGCAGTTAGGCCCCTTTCACATGGGACAGACTACGATTAGATCAGCATGGGATCTGTCTGCTGATCAGGCAGATGGCATATCCATGTCCTCTCAGACTGCACAGAGAAGACATGGACTGGTGGTTGTAGACAGACTCCGCCGCCTGTTCGCTCTCAGATCTGCCTAGACAGAGGGGGACAGATCCCCTTTCCATTCTTTTTTTGTTAGTGAACCAGATCGGAATGGAAGTCTATATAGGTGAATAGAGGGCCCAATCAGATCTGCCTGAAAAATGGACAAGCAGACCTGATCTGACCCTTCGTGTGAAAGGGGCCTTAAAATGATTGTAAGGGATTTTTTTCTTAAAAATAACAAGCATGCCTATACTTACCTGCTATGTGCAATGGTTTTGCACAGATCAGTCCAATCCTCTTCTGGGGTCCCCTGCTGGTGCTCCAGACCCCTCCTCTTCATAGGGTCCCCCCCATAGAAAGCCACTTTCCATGGGGGCACCTGTGCAGGCTTGCTCCCGAGTCCCGTTCCTGCGTCCACTGACACAGACAGCAAGACTCGGCCCCACCCCCCGCGTCACAGCTTTTGATTGACAGCAGTGAGAGCCAATGACTCCCTCCCTCTACTATCAATCTGTCCAATGAGGAGAGAGACAACAAGAAAGATCCCCTAATGGTGGACTTTTTAGGCACATACAAAAATGTAAAAGATTTATCTAATATAAAAATGATTTCATTCACTTTTGTATTAGATATATCTTTTACGGGGGCGTGGCCTGGAGCGGCATGAAGTAGGACGCAGTTAGGCAGAGCTCCGCCGGTCACTTATCCGTCCTAACATCCTGAGACCGTCACACGGATCCACAAGCCCATACTACACAGCCGCCAACCCAGAGACCAGCCAGGACATGTCACCGCCGAAAAAGACGTCCGCGGCGGCCTCAAAACTGGATCAATACCGCCGACAAGGCACAGACCCCTCCAGCCAAGATGGCGCCGCCGCGCTGGAAGAGGAGCCCTCGGCCGGAACAGACACAGCAAGGGTACTGGAGGCTATATCATCCTGCCAAGAAGCCATCACAGCTTGTCAAACCTCCCTTACAGCGCGGATTGAGGAAGTAAAGGTGGACATCTCACTGGTAAGACAAGACTTCCAGAAACTAAAAGGCAGAGTCACAGAAGCTGAGAATCGGCTAGGCACTGTGGAGGACTCCCTCCCCCCCTTGCAGAACACAACATCAGAACTGCAGCATCAAGTGAACCAGCTCCTCCAGAAGCAAGACGACATTGAGAATCGCCTTCGCAGGTGTAACCTCAGATTCGTCGGCCTCCCAGAGGGGGTGGAAGGGAAAGACCCCCCCACGTTTTTGGAAAATTTACTCTGCGACACATATGGAAAGGAATCATTCTCCCCAACATTTGTGGTCGAACGTGCACACCGCCTCTCAGGCAGACCACCACCATCCGGAGCCCCCCCACGCACGTTCATCGCAAAATTCCTGAACTACAGGGATAGAGACACTATTCTACGGCTCAGCAGAGTGAAGGGCAATATCCCCCTGGGAAACAAAATGATTGCCATATACCCGGATTTCTCTGCAGAAGTGCAGCGTAGGCGCCGCACATTCACCGAGGTCAAAAAGGCGCCTGCGCATCAAGAACATCAAATACGCCATGCTTTTCCCGGCCCGGCTACGTGTAGAGGGCGAGGACAGGGCACACTTCTTCGAGGACCCGGAGGCTGCCATCGCCTGGCTGGAGCAGAGAGAGACTCACAGATAAGTACCACTTTACAATTTACTTGTCTGCCCTATGCAACATATATGTCCCCTCAAAATATTCCACCCTATAATACCCTGATCCTCCGGACGCAACACTATTTAAGTCCAGACATTTCCATATATATGCAAGCTGATCAGTCTGCCCCCCCAACATTCTCCACATGATCAGCACCTTGAAATGCTGCAAGACCGTTCATCTGATTTACCCCACCTGGATAAACCCCTCAATTATAATAATAGAACGAATAGACTTTACCAAACACCACAACCGCATAATACATTGGGGGACTCCGACAGGATACAATCCGCAAGATTCTTAACTGACCATAACAAACACCATTTTCCCTAATGGACTTCCTATAAGACCCTACCCCAGCAACAAGTTCACCCTAAAATCGCACAGCAAGGTCCACATCTATAACCGACGGAGCACGCTTGACTTAATAATGATCCTCACCAGTGAAGGTGAGTCGAGTCCTGAACTCTACAACGGTACGCAGCGTATTTTCGCCCTATGTACCACGGTTATCCACCTGAAATGGAACGCTCTGATCATGACAGCACTGCTCGAGACATTTCAGCTCCCTGAGCTCATTACTATCCTGGATACAGTGACTGTCTCTCAAGAAACCTTAACATACCACTTTTCTTCCACAGGTTGGACAAGGTTAATGCCATGTTGGCAGTTCGGGAACAAAGCCCGCACCAGGTTTGGGAGGTGCAGGGCAGGGAGGGGGGAAGGGAATGTTAGAGTTATGCAATTCTCATTGTGCTATCTAACGTCAAAAGCAAGTACCTGTCTATGTATGATTCCCAGGGTGCATCAGAAATTTGCCTATAATATTGTTACCTGTGTTGAGACACTGCGGAGTGGGGTGGCCTGAGTCCTGGAGCTCAATACATAACATAAATACTTAGATGACCAACCTAAAATTTGTCACGTGGAATATCCGCGGTATCAGAGAACCTATCAAGAGGTCAGCAGTATTCTCGATCATTAAAAAACTAAAAGCAGATGTAGTGGCTCTGGTCGAAACACACGCCGAGGGCCTAGCACATAAAGTACTCCAGAGACCATGGATTGGATGGGCGTTCCATTCAACACATACTACCCTATCTAGAGGAGTTTCACTCCTAATCGCCAAAAGCACACACTTCGAGCTCCAGGACTCAGTAATCGACCCATCGGGCAGATATGTCCTCATAAAGGCCAAAATCTATGGAGACCCAATCCTCCTTATGGCATTCTATGTTCCGCCACCATTTAATGCAGCCGTTATTGTTGAAGGGTTTAATTTCATGGCACTACACCCCAGCATCCCGGCAATATGGCTAGGAGATTTCAATAATGTCCTAGATCCCGCACTAGATAGACTTAATGCCTCATCTGCCGAACCTATGACATCACACCCCACAAGATTCGCCAGACTTCTATCAGATTTTGGCCTAATAGACACATGGAGATTCAGGAATCCTACAGATAAACGATTTTCCTGCTTTTCCACGTCGCATAGGGCTATGTCACGAATAGACCTCATATTAGTGTCCAAAACACTCCTCCCAAGACTGACGGACGCTGGCTTCTCTCCTAGGTCCCTCTCCGACCATTGTCCCTACTGGGCCACGCTCAAAGTTCCTCACAACCGCCCACCAGCGACATGGAGACTGAACCCTTTCTGGCTGACCATATTGCCGGAGGAGGACGATCTCTTAACAGAATGGGATAATTATTTTCAAATTAATGAAGGCTCCGCCCCAGTCCAACTAGTGTGGGAAACTTTTAAAAAACATGCCCGAATGATCCTTACCAGTAGAATTAACAAAATTAAAAGAACTTCAGAATCTGCGATAGCTAAAGCGGAGGCTGGTCTTCGAGACTCTGAAAAACTGTTTCTCGAGGCCCCCACCGCAGACAAAGCTGATAATCTTAAACTATGTACAAGGGTATTAACTCAGCTACATTATGAAAAATCCAAAAGAAAACTTTTTTTCCATAGGCAACGATCATTCGAGCACGGGGAACGGGCGGGGAAACTGTTGGCCTATTTGGTACATAGTGAAGATAGACCCCCCGTGGTAATTTCACTGCGCTCACCCACTGGGACCGTAGAGACAGAACCACACAAGGTAACAGACATCTTTAGAGAATTCTTCAGTAAACTCTATACTTCATTAGCCCCCACAGACACTTCCCTGATGGAAACATTCCTGGGGAAATTAACTATTCCCCAACTCTCCACAGAACAGGTTGAGGAACTAGAGGCTCCATTGACAACAGATGAGATATCCAGTGCCTTGGCGACACTCCCTGGCTCAAAGTCTCCAGGCTCAGACGGCCTTCCGGTGGAATTTTATTCCACCTATGCAGCAACACTGACCCCTAGATTGCTACAGCTATACGAAGCTATATTTAAGGATCTCAGTCTGCCAGCCTCCATGAGAGAGGCTACTATAGTCTTAATCCCCAAGCCAGGGAAGGATCCATTAGTCCCAGAGTCATACCGCCCCATATCTCTACTACAAGTAGATATTAAAATTCTCGCAAAAATATTAGCCATTCGCCTGAATAAAGTAATCCTCTCCCTAATCCATGGTGACCAGGCAGGATTTATGCCTGGCAGAAATACTTCCTTCAACCTCAGGAGACTATTCATAAATCTACAAGCCACCCATGAAAATGTAGGAGCTAGAATGATCGTCGCCTTGGACACGGCCAAGGCGTTCGACTCAGTAGAGTGGAACTACCTGTGGAGCTGCCTGGCCAGGTTCGGCTTCGGCCCCAACTACATAAAATGGGTGCAGCTCTTATACCAATCCCCATCAGCGAGGGTACTGGCGAACGGGTGGCCATCCGAGCAATTCCCATTGACCAGAGGCACGCGGCAGGGATGCCCTCTGTCGCCGCTGCTGTACGCTCTGGCGGCAGAGCCCCTTGCCATCGCCATTCGGGCACACCCGGGCATAAAGGGACTCCGCAGGGGGGACGTAATTGAAAAAATCAGTACCTATGCGGACGACACCCTGCTATACCTAGACGACTCTGAAAACTCTTTGCCCCTTACACTTGACCTAATAAAACAGTTCGGTACATTTTCAGGCCTTAGGATAAATTGGGACAAATCCCAAATATTACCCCTTGACAGTTTCCCACAACCTAAAGACAGAGCACTGCTACCCCTACAGAGAGTTGACACCATCAAGTATCTAGGTGTAAGGACTACAAGAGACCCAGCTGACTACGAAACACTCAATATAACACCGTTGTTTGCGATGCTTAAACACAAGACACAGATATGGGCTCGTCTCCCGCTGGGAGTAACAGGGCGAATAAATCTAGTTAAGATGGTCCTCTTACCCAAAGTATTATATATGACTTGGCATTCGCCAATATACCTAGTCCTTAGACATTTTAAGCTAATGGAAGTTATACTGAAACCATTTATCTGGGGAAACAACAGACATAAAATCGCCTGGCAAAAACTCAAAAACCCCACAGACCTAGCGGGAATGGCCCTACCTGACCTCAATGCCTACTATATAGCTGCACAGCTGTCCCAAATCTTTCATATAGACAAGACAGATAGCGAAAGATTCATGCACTTCCTATGTCCCAGGTGGGCTCATCCAACACAAGACACACTGGCTGTAATAGCAGGAAAAACCACTAGAGAAGATAAAAATGCAAGAGGAAAAACACTGCTATATCACTACACTAAGATTTGGAACCTAGCCATGGACAAACTACAACTGTCAGCAATTAATGAATTCACCCCCCTATGGCATAATATAAACCTCCCAGAATTTAACATAATACCAGATAACGAGGTGTGGAGTTCTAGGGGGATCTTCTACATGTCACATATCATTCACAACGGCAGACTAAAAACCTTTGAAAGATTGCAAACAGAATTTGCATTACCAAACCAAATGCTTTTCAGGTACATACAACTACGCCATGCCTTCTATACACAATTCCCGCAGGGGGAAACAAATTTGACAAACAACCCATTAATGGAGGCACTGAAATGCCCTGACCCTAAAAAACTAATATCTCAATTCTATCAGATGCTGACACTGCCGCAGGCTACCAAAGCAGCCTACGCCCTAAAATCAAGGTGGGAGGGAGAAGTTGGCACAATAGCAGACGATGAGTGGAGCGATGCCTTAGATGCATGTAAACTAGTGTCCCCTAAGTTGTCAGACCGCCTAACCCAAACCTTCCTGCTACATAGAGCATACCTCACACCACTCAAGCTAGCAAAATTCAAGAGTAACCAAACAACAATATGCCCAATGTGCGATCAGGCCACAGGTACTTTTTTTCATCTACTATGGCAGTGCCCTCGAATCCAAGCATACTGGGCGCAGATAGTACGCTTCCTACATGATACTATGGGTTCCCCAGTAACACTACAACCCAAGCTCTGCATACTGGGAATCCTATCAGACCCAGAGATAAATAAACTCAAAAAAATATTTGTTCACGAAACACTCTTCTCCGCACGTAAAGTTATTGCCAGAAATTGGATGAGGCCTGACCCCCCAGAGTTCACACACTGGATAATAGAAGTCAATAACACACTACCCTACAAAAAATTGGTGTACTTACACAGAGGCTGCCCTCTCAAATATGACCAGATCTGGGATAGGTGGACTCAGTCGTCTGATACCTGTACGTGAGAAGGGGCGGGGCATGGAGATGACCTGGTTGATGGCCCCTACCCACACCATATCAGAGAAGCTCTCCTAATGAAGATTGGCCAATACACACCAACCCAGAATAATTACCTTTTATATATGTACCATGGGAAAAGTATAAAAGAAACTAGACATGAGATATAAAGTCGTATGCAAACTCATATATACATGCTGAAAACTGTATTGTTATCCTCCGGGATCACTATGTACACAAAACTTTTTTTTTCTGTAATGTTTTATTTTACTAAATAAACTCACTTTTGATGAAAAAAAAGATATATCTTTTACATTTTTGTATGTGCCTAAAAAGTCCACCATTAAGGGATCTTTCTTGTTGTCTAGTTTCAGTTTTGGATGTGGCACTAAAACACAGTCAGCTGCCGATCTATAATAAATTTTAATGAGGAGATTTTTGGCTCCTGCTGCTGTCAATCAAATTCAATGACGCGGGCCCGAGTCCGGCATTCTGTGTCTATGGACACAATAGCTGGACTCGGGAGTGCCCCCACACGGTAACCCCCAGGGAGAGTTCTTCTCCTAGGGGGTTTACCGATGCGGGGAAGGAGCCGCGGGCGCCATTGGGGGACCCCAGAAGACGATGATCGGGGCCAATTTGTGCAAAACAAAAAGAAACCATGAGGGTTTACAACCCCATTAAGGCTTTACAACCACTTTAAGATACCACTGATTACAGGTATTTACACTACATTCAAGAGGTAAGCAGATGAAAAATGCTGGTCCCTTTCAATTCAGTTTTTAACTCATGTCAACCTGCCATCTCATGTGAATGGTTCCCAGTCTTCTTTTCACATAAAATCCAAGTGAAAGTCCCAAATGAACCTTCTTAATTTGACACTATGATGCAGTTAAAAAAAACCCTGCTAGTAGCACCAGGAGAGTTGGACAGATGCTCTCACACACAAGCAGCTCTGAACACTACTCTAATGAACAGTGCTGCTCAGGGAGTGAGCGCAATTAAAGCAGAGTTGGACCTCAGGAGAGTCAGGCCACTGCTTGTGTGCGAGAGCTGCAGGCCGACTCTGGTACGTGGTGCCAGCAAAGGGGTTTTTGTATCCCTAAGGCCCCTTTCAGATGGAGTGAATCTGTGCAAGCGGATCTGTCTGCTCAGTTGGGGATCTCTCGGCTGATTTCCGCTGATCAGGCAGCTGACAGGTCCGTGTCCGTTCTGCTATGCAGAGAGGACATAGACATCATGTTCTTAGCGGAGCAGACCAGTTCGGATCGGATGCCAGCGGTCTGCCTGAAAACTGAAAGGCAGACCCGCCGGTGTGAAAGGGGCCTATTGTACTGCACACTTGCATGATAAAAAAAAAAAAAAAACACAAGAACAAAAAAACAGCTTTGACTGTTCAGCCTGTACAACTCAATGACAGGCTCTGCAGCTATTTGAATGTGGGAGTACATGGAGTGAATATCTGTGGTTGGGGACAGGTGCATGGCATTGGACTCATATTGTATGCCTGCTGAGCTGGGCACTATATTGCCCTGGAGAGCTGTATGAATGAGGCCTTAAATTGCAGTATAATAGCCTTCAATATCCTTCAGTCTTCAGAACCTCCTATTTATCATACAAGTGGTATTAGGAGGCATCCTGGAAATATTGTTCCTTTGACAGAAATCTACATTATGCCATACCTCATAATTCTCAGCAATGAAAGGAAACTGCTTTGGCTGTAGAAACTGTGTCTTGGGGACATCCAGCCCATCTTCTCCATAGAGAAACTGAATCACGCTCCCATCACTGTCACGAACTGTAAGATCATACTGGACCACTAATCCTTCCAGATGTTTAATAACACACCTGCACAAGAGGAAAGGCTTTTGTCATTCTACTCCAAAAAAGAAGGGAATACAAGTTTGGAGTTTATAGATCTTATTTTAGATATATCTATCTATATCTCTCCATCTATACACGCACACACTGATCAGCCATAACTTTATGACTGCCCACCTAATATTGAGTAGATCTGGTTCCTCTTTTGCCCCAAAAACAGCCCTGATCCATAGAGGCATGGAACCCACTAGACCTCTGAAGTAATGCTGTGGTACCTGGCACCAAACCGGCAGTAGCAGTTCTACAAGTTGCGAGGTGGGTCCTCCATGGATCGGACTTATTTTATCATTACATCCCAAAGAAACACGATTGGACTGATATCTGGAGAATTTAGAAGGCCAAGCCAACACCTCAAACTCGTTGTTGTGTTCCTTAATCCATGTTTGAACAATTTTTGGAGTGTGGCGGGACACAATTTCCTGCTGAATAAGGCCACTGCCATTAGGGAATGCCTTTACCGTGAAGGAGTGTACTTGATTCGCAACAATATTAAGGTAGGTGGCACGTGTCAAAGTAACATTCACATGAATAGAATGGCAGGACCCAAGGTTTCCCAGCAGAACATTGCCCAAAAGTATCACACTGCCTCTGCCAGCTTGCCTTCTTCGCATACCTCATCCTGGTGCCATCTGTTCCCCAGGAAAGCGACACACACAGCCGGCCATCCACAAGATGTAAAAGAAAATGTGATTCATCAGACCAGGCCACCTTCTTCCATTGCTCTGTGGTCCAGTTCACGCTTGTGGTGCCCATTGTTGGCGCTTTGGCTGTGGACACAGGTCAGCATGGGCTCCCAGACTGGTTTGCGGCTATGCAGCTCCATACACAACAAACTGTGATCCCCATTTTTTTCTGATTTCAATACATCAACTGCATGAGCAACATGTTTATTTGCTGTCTAAAATATCCCACTGACTTTAATAAGATAATATTAGTTACAGTAAAGAAATATCTATTACATAACTTCATTCATAGCAAAGGTTTTTTGTTTTAAATTAGAGCATTGGGTTGACTTATTGTAGACACACAGAGGTTTGTACATGGAGTCAAAGGCGCTCTCACACAGCCCACACAGTAGAACGATACTGACCTCTGCAGATATCCAGAACGACTCGTTTTCACAGCAGTGTCCACCAGGCCTTCCCTCCCAGCCATACAGTGAAAGAAGAATTCCTAGAATAAAACAGGATCTCCATTTAGAAAAGAAGGAAGTGAGATATTCATATAAACAAGGAAATGCCTTTTATTATGGGAGAGGTGCACTGAATTTATACAACACACAGCAGATTATTGTTAAGGTGAGATACAACTTGTTCCGAGTTCATGATTTTCTTTAGTTCTGTTTAGACAATGTGGGAATGAACAAATGTTGAGGACGTCGATAAATTTAGGCTCATGATTGTAAGCATTGTCCTAGATATGTGGGATGGTGGTTATAAGCTGATGCATAGGAAAGGATTATGTCCTTGAGCCCGGGTTCACACTGCTGTGGTTCAGACACTGCATGCAATTCGCACAGGAATCGCAGCATAAACACACACACACAAAATATCTCACAAAAGAGTACACCCCTCAAATTTTACAAAGTCAGGTTGAAAAAAAAGACACAAGTCCATCTAGTTCAACTAAAAAAATAATTAATTATTATTTATAATACATTCCCATATACAAAATCCTTCACTCACAGTTGATCCAGAGGAAGGCAAAAAAAAAAAAACCCCAAAGCAAAGCATGATCCAATTTGCTACAGCAGGGGAAAAAATTCCTTCCTGATCCCGGAGAGGCAATCAGATATTCCCTGGATCAACTTTACCTATATATCTCAGTACCCAGTTATATTATGTACATTTAGGAAAGAATACAGGCTTTTTTAAAGCAATCTGCTGAACTTGCCAGAACCACCTCTGGAGAAAGTCTATTCCAGATTTTTACAGCTCTTACTGTGAAGAAGCCTTTCCGTATTTGGAGATGAAATCTTTTTTTCCTCTAGACGTAAAAAGAGTGCCCCCCTTGTGATGACCCCCCCTTGTGATGACCTTAAAGTGAAAAACTCAACACAAAGTTCACCCCTTATGTATTTGTACATGTTGATCATACCCCCACTTAATCTCCTCTTATCAAGAGGAAATAGATTCAGTTCCTCTAATCTTTCCTCATAGCTGAGCTACTTCATGCCTCTTATTAGTTTGGTTGCCCTTCTCTGCACTTCCTCCAGTTCCGATATCCTTTGAGAACTTGCATATTCCAGATGAGGTCTTACTAATGATTTGTACAGGGGCAAAATCATCTCTTTCTCTCTCTGGAGTCCATACCTATTAATACAAGAAAGGACTTTGCTCGCTTTGGAAACTGCAGCTTGGCTTTGCATGTTATTATTGAGCTTATGATTTACCAAAACCCCCAGATCCTTCTCCATTATGGATCCCCCCAGTTGTACTCCCCCTAGTATGTATGATGTATGCATATTCTTAGCCCCCAAGTGCATAAACTTTACATTTATCTACATTAAACCTCATTTGCCACTTAGCTGCCCAATTAGACAGTGCATTGGGGTCAGCTTGTAAATTGGAGACATCCTGTAAAAGGACGTTATTCCATTGCATAGTTTGGTGTCATCTGCAAAGACAGAAATTCTACTTTTAATTCCAGACCCTATATCATTTATAAAGGTATTAAAAAGTAAGGGGCCCAGCTCTGAACTATGGGGTACACCACTGACAACCTTAGACCATTCAGAGTACGAATCATTAACCACTACTCAGCATTGCCTCTCAGCCAATCAGGAGGCCTGGATGTAATACCAGGCACCCGATTGGCTGAAGGCAGAGGCAATCTCATTGGCCGCCTAGCAAAGCAGGAAGAAGACACGCACGGAGGACGCATGGAGGACACACTGCCATCGCCACGCTACCCGTCCCACATCTCGCTGCCTGACCCACCACCACGATGGGGTAAGTGCCGGGCAGACAGCAGGCGGGGGGCCATAGTGGCTGCATATTATGGGCACAAAGGCTGCAATTGGAGCACAGTTGGCCGCATTTGCGGGGCACAGGTGACTGCTTATGACGGGCACAAACTCTCCAGTATCTTCCCGACTATAGAAGTTAAACTAACAGGTCTATAGTTATTTGGTAAAAATGGGCAACACATTGGCCCTGCGCCTGTCATTAACGAGTCCCTAAATATTAGAAACAGTGGCCTTGAAATGAAAGAGCTCAATTCTTTTAGGATCCGTGGGTGGATGCCATCTGGTCCAGGTGCTTTATCCACCTTTATTCTGTCTACATATTTCTGGACCATATCACTTTTGAGCCATTGTGGATCATTAGGGGCTGTGTCAATACCATTCCCATTATGGACATGAGCTCCCCCATTTGTATACACAGAACTGAAGAAAGTATTTAATAGATTTTCCTTCTCTTTGGCCCCAGTCACCCACTTTAGATTAATTTGTAAAGGGCCTACATGCTCAGACCTGACCTTTTTACTATTAATATATTTGAAGAATTTTTGGGGGTTTGTCCTATCTTTTGCAATCTGTCGTTCGTTTTGAATTTTTGCATCCTTGATTTCCTTTTTACATATTCTGTTATATTCTTTGTAACATTTAAACGATGATAGTGTTCCTTTATTTTTATCCTTTTTAAAAGCTTTTTATAAAAAATTATTTATAGCCATTTTAAATTTGGCCGTGAGCCACATAGGCTTTATTTTTAGCCTTTTAAACGTATTGCCCATGGGAATATACTTTGCAGTGAGTTTACATACAGTCACTTTGAAGAAGTCCCATTTCTGTTATGTGTTCATCAATGCCAATATTCCCTTCCAGTCTAAGTCCTGGAGAGCAGCCCTCATCCTTGGAAAATTTGCTCTCTTAAAGTTAGGTGTTTTTATCTTACTCATATGCGTTTGTTGCTTACAGATAACATTTAATGAAATCATGTTATGGTCACTGCTACCCAGATGTTCTTTTATATTAAATATTGGTAATAAGCTCTACATGGTTTTAGATTACTAGGTCCAGCAGAGCATCATTCCTAGTCAGGGCCTCAATAAACTGGACCATAATATTGTCTTGTAATAGGTGTATACATTTTTGCCCTTTAACTGTCCCAGCAGTGCCATTACTCCAGTCAATTTCCGGGTAGTTAAAATTCCCCATTATTATCACCATCCCAGCCCTTGCAGCCATTTCCATCTGTGCGAGGAGCTGATTCTCCACCTCCTCACTAACACTGGGAGGTCTATAACAAACTCCAATGATAACCTTTGTAGTACACACACCCATGTACAGTTCCACCCATAATGCTTCAAACTCATCACACTCTCCATCAACTAGGTCCTCTTTCACACTCGCTTTGACATTATTTCTCGCATAGAGACAGACACCACCACCCCTCAGTTATACCGTTTAATATTTTTGTAAATATTTTATTATATCTTTTCATGTGACAACACTGAAGAAATGACACTTTGCTACAATGTAAAGTAGTGAGTGTACAGCTTGTATAACAGTGTAAATTTGCTATCCCCTCAAAATAACTCAACACACAGCCATTAATGTCTAAACCGCTGACAACAAAAGTGAGTACACCCCTAAGTGAAAATGTCAACATTTTGTGTGGCCACCATTATTTTCCAGCACCGCTTTAATCCTCTTGGGCATGGAGTTCACCAGAGTTTCACAGGTTGCCACTGGAGTCATCTTCCACTCCACTATGATGACATCACGGAGCTGGTAGATGTTAGAGACCTTGCGCTCCTCCATCTTCTCTTTGAGGATGCCTCACAGATGCTCAATAGGATTTAGATCTGGAGACATAATTGGCCAGTCCATCACCTTTACCCTCAGCTTCATTAGCAAGACAGTGGTCATCTTTGAGGTGTGTTCGGGGTCGTTATGTTGGAATACTGCCTTGCGGCCCAGTCTCCAAAGGGAGGGGGATCATGCTCTGCTTCAGTATGTCAAAGTAAATGTTGGCATTCATGGTTCCCTCAAGTAACTGTAGCTCTGGTGCCCAGTTATGCTGGAACAGGAAAGGCAATCTCCAAACTGTTCCTACAAAGTTGGGAGCATGAAATTGTCCAAAAAGTCTTGGTATGGTGACACCTTAAGAATTCCCCTCACTGGAACTAAGGGGCCAAGCCTAACCCCTGAAAAACAACCCCACACCAAACCCCCCAACCCCCCCCCCCCTCCACCAAATGAGCCTGACCTCAACCCGATAGAAAACCTTTGGGATGATCTAGAGCGGAGACTGTGAGCCAGGCCTTCTCGACAAACATTAGTAGTGCCTAACCTCACAAATGTGCTCCTGGAAGAATGGTGAAACATTCCCATAGACACACTCCTAAACCTTGTGGACAGCTTTCCCAGAAGAGGTGAAGCTGTTATAGCTGCAAAGGGTGGGCCAACTCAATATTGAACCCTACGGACTAAGACTGGGATGCCATTAAAGTTCATGTGCGTGTAAAGGCATGCGTCCCAATACTTTTTGTAATATACTGCAAGTGTGGGAGCGCTTAATATATATTTTTTTTAAATTAATTTTATCTTAACCACTTACCAACCGGTCCATAGCCGAATGACGGCTGCAGGGCGGTTGGATAACTCTGGGTGGACGTACTATGACGTCCTCCCAGAATTCCCCTCTCGCGCCCCCTGGGGCGCGCACCCGAAGACATCCGTGACTGCCGGGTCCAGAGGACCCGGCGCATCACGGATCCCGGTAAATGGCCGCTGATCGCGGCCGTTTACCATGTGATCGCGCCGTCAAATGACGGCGCGATCACATGTAAACAGACCGGCGTCATCTGATGACGCCGGTTCCTCTCCTCCCCCTCCTGTGTACCGATCGGTACACTGTGGAGGAGAGGGAGATGGATGGATGTCTGCAGCGCTGTGGGCTGGATGTGTAGTGCCCACAGCGCTGCACAGAGACATCCAACCATCCATGCTCAGCCATCCCTACTACTATGCAATGCTGTGCAATACTCTGCAATGCCCCCGCAATACTCTGCAATGCCCCCGCAATACTCTGCAATGCCCCCGCAATACTCTGCAATGCCCCCGCAATACTCTGCAATGCCCCCGCAATACTCTGCAATGCCCCCGCAATACTCTGCAATGCCCCCGCAATACTCTGCAATGCCCCCGCAATACTCTGCAATGCCCCCACAATACTCTGCAATGCCCCCACAATACTCTGCAATGCCCCCACAATACTCTGCAATGCCCCCACAATACTCTGCAATGCCCCCACCCCACAATACTCTGCCATGCCCCCGCCATACTCTGCCATGCCCCCGCCATACTCTGCCATGCCCCCGCCATACTCTGCCATGCCCCCGCCATACCCTGCCATGCTGAGCCATGCTCGGCTGTACTCGGCCTCTGTATGTGGCCAGGCTGTGGAAGTCTCACACATGTGGTATCGCCGTACTCAGGAGGAGCAGGAGAATCTATTTTGGGGTGTCATTTTTGGTATGTACATGTTATGTGGTAGAAATATTGTATAAATGGACAACTTTGTGTTAAAAAAAAAAAAAAAAAAGCGTTTTAACCACTTCCCGCCCGCCATCATACAACATCCTTGACTTTGTGCGGGGATATCTGAATGATGGTTGCAGCTACAGGCATCATTCAGATATCAGCTTTTTCAGCCAGCGATTCCCTACACCATGAGAACGATCATAGCAGCTGTTCCACTGCTTGATCGTTCTTACAGGAGGCGAGAGGGGATGTCCCCCCCCTCCCGCGCTTCTACCGACTCACCGCTACGATCGAAGCCAGGATCGTTTTTTTTTTTTTTTATTTCAGGCTTCCCAGCCTAGAGGTGAGATGTGGGGTCTTATTGACCCCATATCTCACTGTAAAGAGGACCTGTCATGCCATATTCCTATTACAAGGATGTTTATATTCCTTGTAATAGGAATAAAAGTGGTAAATTTTTTTTTTTTTTTGGAAAAAAGCATCAAACTAAAATAAATAAAGTAAAATGAACAATAAAAAAAAAAAAATTTTTTAAAGCGCCCCTGTCCCTGTGTGCTCGCATGCAGAAGCGAACGCAAACGTAAGTCCCGCCCACATATGAAAACGGTGTTCAAACCACACATGTGAGGTATCGCTGCGATCGGTAGAGCGAGAGCAATAATTTTGGCCCTAGACCTCCTCTGTAACTCAAAACATGTAACCAGTAAAAAATTTTAAAGCGTCGCCTATGGGGATTTTTGAGTAGCAAAGTTTGGCGCCATTCCACAAGCGCGTGCAATTTTGAAAGGTGACATGTTGGGTATCTATTTACTCGGCGTAACTTCATCTTTCACATTATGCAAAAACATTAGGCTAACTTTACTGTTTTGGTTTTTGTAAAGCACAAAACAGTTTTTTTTCCCAAAAAAACGCGTTAAAAAAATTGCTGCGCAAATACCGTGTGAGATAAAAAGTTGCAACGACCGCCATTGTATTCTCTAGGGTCTTTGCTAAAAAAACATATATAATGTTTTGGGGTTCTATGTAATTTTCAAGCTAATAAATGATTTTTACATGTAGGAGACAAATGTCAGAATTGGCCTGGGTGCTCCAGAACGCCTGAAGGTGCTCCCCTACATGTTGGGCCTCTGTATGTGGCCACGCTGTGTAAAAGTCTCACACATGTGGTATCGCCATACTCGGGAGTAATAGCAGAATGTGTTTTGGGGTGTAATTTGTGGTATGCATATGCAGTGTGTGAGAAATAACCTGCTAATATGACAATTTTGTGGGAAAAAAAAAAGTAAAAAAAAAACCTTGATTTTGCAAAGAATTGTGGGAGAAAATGACAACTTCAAAAAACTCACCATGCATCTTTCTAAATACCTTGGAATGTCTTCTTTCCAAAAAGGGGTCATTTGGGGGGTATTTGTACTTTTCTGGAATGTTAGGGTCTCAAGAAATTAGATAGGCCGTCAGTACTTCAGGTGTGATCAATTTTCAGATATTCGCACCATAGCTTTTGGACTCTATAACTTTCACAAAGACCAAATAATATCCACCGATTTGGGTTAATTTTACCAAAGATATGTAGCGGTATAAATTTTGGCCAAAATATATGAAGAAAAATTACTAATTTGCAAAATATTATAACAGAAATGAAGAAAAATTTATTTTTTTACAGATTTTTCGGTCAATTTTCTTTTACGGCGCAAAAAATAAAGAACCCAGCGGTGAATAAATACCACCAAAAGAAAGCTCCATTTGTGTGAAAAAAAAGGACAAAAATTTCATATAGATACAGTGTTGCATGACTGAGTAATTGTCATTCAAAATGTGAGAGCACCAAAAGCTGAAAATTGGTCTGGTTAGGAAGGGGGTTTAAGTGCCCAGTTGTCAAGTGGTTAAACAATTTTTTTATACTGTCAAATTTTTTTTTTTTGCATTAACTTTATTGCTATTACAAGGGATGAATATTATATCTCTTGTGACAGGTCTTCTTTATGGAGAGATCTGGGGTCTATTAGACGCCAAATCTCTCAGGCCCCCAGTGCACAGATTGGTCTGATCAGCTGCAGCGTGCCGCTAACAGCCAAGTAAACACAGAAGCGAAACCACAAGTGATGAAATCCTTGTCGCTCCCGGTCTCTGGGGTCACAGAGAGGGAGGAACAACACCAGTTCCTCTCTTGCTGTGCTATGCAACCATTGTCACTGGCCACAGCACTCCCGGGCTCCGCGATCAAACAGGAAAGCCTGGGAAAGGCAATGGCGGTAACCCCCTTCTACGACCCACAGAAGCAGTAGCGGCCTGGCACCCTATCAATGCGTCCGGCCCCGGAATCTACATGCGGGGCACCGGATGCATGGATTTCAATGGGGTTTTAAATTTTTTTTTTGAAGCACGTGATTAGAGCCAGAGGCTCTAATAGGCTTCAAAAAAGGGTAATCTTGGGGCGCAGAGCACTGCACCCTGAGCCCACCCAGTTGTGTGACAATAGCGAATGAAGAGAGAAGGAAGAGACGCGGAGGAAGCGCTGCCCGATAGATGGGGTAAGTGCAGGACTGGTGACCGACCTACTGAAGGGGTGGCTGTGGGTGCATTGTTTGCTGCCGGCATCATCTTGGTATAACCACTGCAAACCGTGGACATCATATGACGGCCTACAGTCGGCAAGTGGTTAAAAGCACAGGTTCACCTTCAGCAGGATTTTCCCAAAATCCCCTTATGCTATTCCATATCCTCTGTATAGCAAATACCTGCGCTCCTCCTGTTTTAAATGGGGCACCTCCTCTCCTTACACATGCAGCTGTCAAGGGGCCTTTCCACGAAAACCATTGACCCCTTGATTCCCCATTTGTTCTACTACCCTGAAGGATGGGTTGAACATGTGAATTGTTCGCCCCCCTTGTGGTCGCTCTGGGCTGTTCAAACTGCGCATGTGCACACTGCCCTCTCTTCTTCTCTAGCTGAGCTTAGTTAGCGAACCAGAGCATGCACTGCGCACAAACACAGTTGAAAGGCTATAGATATAAAGCTGCATAGCAGAATTTGGGGAAAATGTTGCTAAAGGTTAACTTACACTTCAATGTTGGAAAAAAAAAAAAAAAAGCTCATCACTTTTAGAAAACATCGCTATTTACAATTCTTTTACATTTTAAAAGTGATAGGATAAAAAAATAAATTACCTGAGGTTTGATGCCAGTGAGAAAGCGACCCGTCACAAAGCCGCCAGATCGTGGCGTAAAGTCATAGGGCTGGAAACAAGGCAAAGACTTCCCTGACGGCATCAATGGCGGTCGCCGACCTTCCAACTCAATCTGACCCAGCAGACAGGAAATCTGTAAAGAACAGGACAGTCACCAGTCGAGATGCTGCCTATATACCAGCAAGCAAATAGCACACAGCGTGCATTAAAAAAAAACTGCAGCCAGTCAGACAAATCCCTCTCAATTTCCTAACTGGGAGACAACATGCATCAATCTAGTGCTTTCCTCTCCGGGCTTACTTACCTTTTTGTGCCGACAGCTCCAGTCGGAGATACTGTACTAACCATACAAGGTTAGTCTAGCGATCTCCCTGCTGAGCTCTTGTGTTCTGACAGGGGGACGGGCCCACCCCCGCCAGAGCACTCCGATCAGCGCTCCCTGCCATTGGCAGTCAGTCAGCTGCTAGTTTTCCAACATGCACATCCAAAACCCAGCCGGCTTCTGTCGAACAGACCGACATACACACAGGCAGAATGTTGGTTGGTTTTTTTGAACCGGCAATTGTCTCCTGACATTCTGCCCATGTGTACAGGGCTTAACAATAACTTTCTGTTTTGAGAAAGTGATGTACAGCTCTCTGCTGACCCCTAACACAAGCCATGATCTGACTGCTTTGCCCAGAGAATCACAGACACCTAGGAATGAAGTCACTAGATCCAGAAACTTCAGCTTTAACCACTTATGAACCAAACATTTTTGAACAACTTATTTCTGCAGTGCTGAAGAACTCTGGAGAAATCATTTTTGGGCAGTGTGTCCATCAGACAGCTCTGTCCACAGACAAAGTGTATAGAGCTGATCTGAGCAGCTATGTAATATGTGATCTATTTGATTGCCAATCACAGTGATCACTAATGTAAACAGTGTAGAGTTTACATCATAGAGACTGGTCCTTCCTCTAACAATGAAGACAGGGGCGGAGGAGGACATAATGAATCAATCATTCATTAATTCCAGATCAGTGTCTACAGCAACTGCATTCAGTCCCAATGTGACCTGTATATTATTCCTTCAACTCCCATATCCTGCACATAACCCACTTCACTTCCTCCTCCCTCTGTGTATGACCTGAGCATTGAATGCACCATCACCAAGCTCCACGTTTAACCCTCCTATTACAGGCTTATTTCTTAATTTCCCAAAAATGAATACAAAAAAAAAAAAAAAAAAGAAAGAAAAAAATAGTTCTAAAAAGGCATCATTTCAGAGGCGTTTGCATTTTTAGTTTTATAACAAAAAAGCAAGGCAAAGAGTCCCGTTCAAATATTGGTCTTTCCTTAACGTAAAAAATAAACAAAATTGCAGTTATTAACCACTTGCCGACCGCCCACAGTACAATTACTGCAGGCGGGCAGCATGTTCAGGCAAAGCGACATACCCGTAAGTAATTTTGCCTGTACAGACACAGGTGGACCCCCCTCGTGACCGATATGTCCAATGCGAATCCCAGTGATCATGTGATCGCTATGTGATCACATAGTCAACAAAGAGGTTATGAATCAATGAGATTCAGAAAAGCTTTGCTTTCTTTACTAGTCAGCTGTGAATAGCCCACTGTTAATACGTGGTACCTGGGCCTGTCATAGCACCATGTGATTAGCTGTAGCCAATCACAGATAACTAGTTTTCACAGCTGTCATGAACTTAACCCATTCATGACAGTACAAAGCACTGCTGATACAATGATCTTCATTGCACCAGCAATTAGTATAAAAAAAAAAAAAAAAAATCCTGATCACCCTTTCCGAGTAGTACAAGGTTACTATGGTAAGATTGAACTACTCTGATGAAAGTATTAAAAAAAAAGGCAAAACAAGGTTAAAAAAAATATATATCATATCAGATCATATCATGACGCTATACTGCATTGGTGACAGTATGTAAAAAAAAAAAAAAAAAAAGGATTTTTATAACAGCTTACCTGTAAAATCCTTTTCTTGGAGCACATCATAAAACCGCATCACCCCATGCATAAAACCCTGGACCAAAGAATGTGAAGCAAGCGGTCTTTAAAATAAAAACGATCAAGCTGAGACTTGGCCCTTGATAGTACTCAAGGCCAGCTTCATCTCTACCCCTAATTGTAGAAAGGCAAGAATTCTGCCTATGATATACTTCCGAGGGTGCCAACCCTTGGATTCACACTAGGAAACATAAGCCCTACAGATTCTATGATATATAGTTCTGGAAGCTGGCTTCCTTGCAATAAATCAAGGTAGAGATAACTGACCCGGAAAGCCCACGTTTCTTCAGAAGGTGTTTTTTTTTTTTTTTAACATTCAATTTTTTTATTTAGTTATCAGAACATAAAATAACAAATAAAGACATTAAGAAAGGTATAACAGGATTCACACCATTACAGTTACATAGTATAGCAAATGCATTTTTGATAAATACATGAAGTCAGTATAATAATCGTGAATAATCCTTCAAATTCATATCTTTAAATTCCGTTTCTAGCTAGTAAACCTCCAAGAATAAACCTATTCACCCCTAGGGGAGCAAACTGGGAACAGGTCTATTCTAACTTGAATAAACAAAAGAGAGAACAGGATGTCGTCTAGTAAATCAATGTATTCTAGCGAGTCAAACCAATCAGGAAATGAAAGCAGCATAAGTCTCTACAAGGAATAAGTGATACCAACAGGCTACCTAGTGGTAGTTAACCACTTGCCGACCACCGCACGACTATATACGTCGACAGAGCGGCACGGGCAGGCAAAAGGACTTACAGGTACGTCCTTGCCTGCCCGCGGGTGGGGGGTCCGATCGGACCCCCCCCGGTGCCTGCGGCGGTCGGCAAATCTCCCCCGGCGATCGGTGGTGAGGGGGAGGCCATCCATTCGTGGCCCCCCCCTCGCGATCGCTCCCAGCCAATGGGATCATTTCCCTGCCTCTGTATTGTACACAGAGGCAGAGGAAATGATGTCATCTCTCCTCGGCTCAGTATTTTCCGTTCCGGGCCGAGGAGAGAAGACTGTAATGTAAGTGCACAACACACTACACACACAGTAGAACATGCCAGGCACACAAAACACCCCGATCCCCCCCCCGATCGCCCCCGACCCCCCCCCGATCGCCCCCCCCCGTCACAAACTGACACCAAGCAGGTTTTTTTTTTTTTTTTCCGATTACTGTATTGGTGTCAGTTTGTGACAGTTACAGTGTTAGGGCAGTGAGTGTTAGGCCCCCTTTAGGTCTAGGATACCCCCCTAACCCCCCCTAATAAAGTTTTAACCCCTTGATCACCCCCCGTCACCAGTGTCGCTAAGCGATCATTTTTCTGATCGCTGTATTAGTGTCGCTGGTGACGCTAGTTAGTGAGGTAAATATTTAGGTTCGCCGTCAGCGTTTTATAGCGACAGGGACCCCCATATACTACCGAATAAATGTTTTAACCCCTTGATTGCCCCCTAGTTAACCCTTTCACCACTGATCACCGTATAACTGTTACGGGTGACGCTGGTTAGTTAGTTTATTTTTTATAGTGTCAGGGCACCCGCCGTTTATTACCGAAAAAAGATTTAGCCCCCTGATCGCCCGGCGGTGATATGCGTCGCCCCAGGCAGCGTCAGATTAGCGCCAGTACTGCTAACACCCACGCACGCAGCATACGCCTCCCTTAGTGGTATAGTATCTGTACGGATCAATATCTGATCCGATCAGATCTATACTAGCGTCCCCAGCAGTTTAGGGTTCCCAAAAACACAGTGTTAGCGGGATCAGCCCAGATACCTGCTAGCACCTGCGTTTTGCCCCTCCGCCCGGCTCGGCCCAGCCCACCCAAGTGCAGTATCGATCAATCACTGTCACTTACAAAACACTAAACGCATAACTGCAGCGTTCGCAGAGTCAGGCCTGATCCCTGCGATCGCTAACAGTTTTTTTGGTAGCGTTTTGGTGAAATGGCAAGCACCAGCCCCAGGCAGCGTCAGGTTAGTGCCAGTAGCGCTAACACCCACGCACCGTACAACTCCCTTAGTGGTATAGTATCTGAACGCATCAATATCTGATCCGATCAGATCTATACTAGCGTCCCCAGCAGTTTAGGATTCCCAAAAACGCAGTGTTAGCGGGATCAGCCCAGATACCTGCTAGCACCTGCGTTTTGCCCCTCCGCCCGGCTCGGCCCAGCCCAGCCCAGCCCACCCAAGTGCAGTATCGATCGATCACTGTCACTTACAAAACACTAAACGCATAACTGCAGCGTTCGCAGAGTCAGGCCTGATCCCTGCGATCGCTAACAGTTTTTTTGGTAGCGTTTTGGTGAACTGGCAAGCACCAGCCCCAGGCAACGTCAGGTTAGTGCCAGTAGCGCTAACACCCATGCACGCACCGTACAGCTCCCTTAGTGGTATAGTATCTGAACTGATCAATATCTGATCTGATCCGATCAGATCTATACTGGCGTCCCCAGCAGTTTAGGGTTCCCAAAAACGCAGTGTTAGTGGGATCAGCCCAGATACCTGCTAGCACCTGCGTTTTGCCCCTCCGCCCGGCCCAGCCCACCCAAGTGCAGTATCGATCGATCACTGTCACTTACAAAACACTAAACGCATAACTGCAGCATTCGCAGAGTCAGGCCTGATCCCTGCGATCGTTAACAGTTTTTTTGGTAGCGTTTTGGTGAACTGGCAAGCGCCAGCGGCCTAGTACACCCTGGTCATAGTCAAACCAGCACTGCAGTAACACTTGGTGACGTGGCGAGTCCCATAAGTGCAGTTCAAGCTGGTGAGGTGGCAAGCACAAGTAGTGTCCCGCTGCCACCAAGAAGACAAACACCGGCCCGTCGTGCCCATAATGCCCTTCCTGCTGCATTCGCCAATCCTAATTGGGAACCCACCACTTCTGCAGCGCCCGTACTTCCCCCATTCACATCCCCAACCAAATGCAGTCGGCTGCATGAGAGGCATTTTCTTTATGTCCTCCTGAGTACCCCTACCCAACGAACCCCCCCAAAAAAGATGTTGTGTCTGCAGCAAGCGCGGATATAGGCGTGACACCCACTATTATTGTCCCTCCTGTCCTGACAATCCTGGTCTTTGCATTGGTGAATGTTTTGAACGCTACCATTCACTAGCTGAGTATTAGCGTAGGGTACAGCATTGCACAGACTAGGACACACTTTCACAGGGTCTCCCAAGATGCCATCGCATTTTGAGAGACCCGAACCTGGAACCGGTTACAGTTATAAAAGTTAGTTACAAAAAAAGTGTAAAAAAAAAAAAAAAAAAAAAACACAAACAAAAATATAAAATAAAAAATAATAGTTGTCATTTTATTGTTCTCTCTCTATTCTCTCTCTCTCTATTCTCTCTATTGTTCTGCTCTTTTTTACTGTATTCTATTCTGCAATGTTTTATTGTTATTATGTTTTATCATGTTTGCTTTTCAGGTATGCAATTTTTTATACTTTACCGTTTACTGTGCTTTATTGTTAACCATTTTTTTGTCTTCAGGTACAGCATTCACGACTTTGAGTGGTTATACCAGAATGATGCTTGCAGGTTTAGGTATCATCTTGGTATCATTCTTTTCAGCCAGCGGTCGGCTTTCATGTAAAAGCAATCCTAGCGGCTAATTAGCCTCTAGACTGCTTTTACAAGCAGTGGGAGAGAATGCCCCCCCCCCATCGTCTTCCGTGTTTTTCTCTGGCTCTCCTGTCTCAACAGGGAACCTGAGAATGCAGCCGGTGATTCAGCCAGCTGACCATAGAGCTGATCAGAGACCAGAGTGGCTCCAAACATCTCTATGGCCTAAGAAACCGGAAGCTACGAGCATTTTATGACTTAGATTTCGCCAGATGTAAATAGCGCCATTGGGAAATTGGGAAAGCATTTTATCACACCGATCTTGGTGTGGTCAGATGCTTTGAGGGCAGAGGAGAAATCTAGGGTCTAATAGACCCCAATTTTTTCAAAAAAGAGTACCTGTCACTACCTATTGCTATCATAGGGGATATTTACATTCCCTGAGATAACAGTAAAAATGATTAAAAAAAAAAAAAATGAAAGGAACAGTTTTAAAATAAGATAAAAAAGCAAAAAAATAATAAAGAAAAAAAAAAAAAAAAAAAAAAAAAAAGCACCCCTGTCCCCCCTGCTCTCGCGCTAAGGCGCGGTCTGGCGTCAAATGTAAACAGCAATTGCACCATGCATGTGAGGTATCACCGCGACGGTCAGATCGAGGGCAGTAATTTTAGCAGTAGACCTCCTCTGTAAATCTAAAGTGGTAACCTGTAAAGGCTTTTAAAGGCTTTTAAAAATGTATTTATTTTGTTGCCACTGCACGTTTGTGCGCAATTGTAAAGCATGTCATGTTTGGTATCCATGTACTCGGCCTAAGATCATCTTTTTTATTTCATCAAACATTTGGGCAATATAGTGTGTTTTAGTGCATTAAAATGTAAAAAAGTGTGTTTTTCCCCAAAAAATGCGTTTGAAAAATCGCTGCGCAAATATTGTGTGAAAAAAAAAAAATTAAACACCCACCATTTTAATCTGTAGGGCATTTGCTTTAAAAAAAATATATAATGTGTGGGGGTTCAAAGTAATTTTCTTGCAAAAAAAAATAATTTTTTCATGTAATCAAAAAGTGTCAGAAAGGGCTTTGTCTTCAAGTGGTTAGAAGAGTGGGTGATGTGTGACATAAGCTTCTAAATGTTGTGCATAAAATGCCAGGACAGTTCAAACCCCCCCCCAAATGACCCCATTTTGGAAAGTAGACACCCCAAGCTATTTGCTGAGAGGCATGTCGAGTCCATGGAATATTTTATATTGTGACACAAGTTGCGGGAAAGAGACAAATTTTTTTTTTTTTTTTGCACAAAGTTGTCACTAAATTATATATTGCTCAAACATGCCATGGGAATATGTGAAATTACACCCCAAAATACATTCTGTTGCTTCTCCTGAGTACGGGGATACCACATGTGTGAGACTTTTTGGGAGCCTAGCCGCGTATGGGACCCTGAAAACCAAGCACCGCCTTCAGGCTTTCTAAGGGCGTAAATTTTTGATTTCACTCTTCACTGCCTATCACAGTCTCGGAGGCCATGGAATGCCCAGGTGGCACAAACCCCCCCCAAATGACTCCATTTTGGAAAGTAGACATCCCAAGCTATTTGCTGAGAGGTATAGTGAGTATTTTGCAGACCTCACTTTTTGTCACAAAGTTTTGAAAATTAAAAAAAGAAAAAAAAAAATTTTTTTTTTGTCTTTCTTCATTTTCAAAAACAAATGAGAGCTGCAAAATACTCACCATGCCTCTCAGCAAATAGCTTGGGGTGTCTACTTTCCAAAATGGGGTAATTTGGGGGGGGTTTGTGCCACCTGGGCATTCCATGACCTCCGAAACTGTGATAGGCAGTGAAGAGTGAAATCAAAAATGTACACCCTTAGAAATCCTGAAGGCGGTGATTGGTTTTCGGGGTCCCGTACGCGGCTAGGCTCCTAAAAAGTCCCACACATGTGGTATCCCCGTACTCAAGAGAAGCAGCAGAATGTATTTTGGGGTGCAATTCCACATATGCCCATGACCTGTGTGAGCAATATATCATTTAGTGACAACTTTGTGCAAAAAAAAAAAAAAATAAATAATAAATTGTCACTTTCCCGCAACTTGTGTCAAAATATAAAATATTCCATGGACTCAACATGCCTCTCAGCAAATAGCTTGGGGTGTCTACTTTCCAAAATGGGGTCATTTGGGGGGGGGTTGTGCCATCTGGGCATTTTATGGCCTTCAAAACTGTGATAGGTAGTGAGGAGTAAAATCAAAAATGTACGCCCTTAGAAATCCTGAAGGCAGTGATTGGTTTTTCGGGGCCCCGTATGCGGCTAGGCTCCCAAAAAGTCCCACACATGTGGTATCCCCATACTCAGGAGAAGCAGCTAAATGTATTTTGGGGTGCAATTCCACATATGCCCATGGCCTGTGTGAGCAATATATCATTTAGTGACAACTTTTTGTAATTTTTTTTTTTTTTGTCATTATTCAATCACTTGGGACAAAAAAAATGAATATTCAATGGGCTCAACATGCCTCTCAGCAATTTCCTTGGGGTGTCTACTTTCCAAAATGGGGTCATTTGTGGGGGTTTTGTACTGCCCTGCCATTTTAGCACCTCAAGAAACGACATAGGCAGTCATAAATTAAAGGCTGTGTAAATTCCAGAAAATGTACCCTAGATTGTAGGCGCTATAACTTTTGCGCAAACCAATAAATATACACTTGACATTTTTTTTACCAAAGACATGTGGCCAAATACATTTTGGCCTAAATGTATGACTAAAATTGAGTTTATTGGATTTTTTTTTAGAACAAAAAGTAGAAAATATCATTTTTTTTCAAAATTTTCGGTCTTTTTCCGTGTATAGCGCAAAAAATAAAAACGGCAGAGGTGATCAAATACCATCAAAAGAAAGCTCTATTTGTGGGAAGAAAAGGACGCAAATTTCGTTTGGTTACAGCATTGCATGACCGCGCAATTAGCAGTTAAAGCGACGCAGTGCCAAATTGTAAAAAGTGCTCTGGTCAGGAAGGGGGTAAATCCTTCCGGGGCTGAAGTGGTTAAGACTGAGCGTACAAGTCTTTTAGTACTGTAGATGATTTAGGATGTATGATCAATACATAGCAGTGCTTCTTAAAGTGAATTACGTTATAATTTTTAAGTGCTAACAGTAATTCATAGTACGCCTGGGTGTTGACTCTAAGAATGACATCACACAGGTTAGGGGCCTCAATTGATTTCCACATTTTTGTTATGGTAAGTCTAGCTGCTATAAGAATATTCGCCACTAATATTCTGTATTGAAATGGGAAAGTGTCAAGGTTGATACCTAAAAGGGCCATAGCAGGTGATAGTTTTATCAAGTTGCCTGTGAGAGGGGCAATAAAGGTGGATATCGATTTCCAGAAACTGTTGCAGTTTGGTTTATTCTCATAGCATTGTACCAACATTGGTCCGAAAAGGATTGTCCTAAATCTTTTTCCCATTTATACATATTAGGGTTTTTCTCATATTTAGGATACTGTGGTTCTAATAGCCAAGCCGTTAAATTTAGAGACCGTAAAGCAGGAAGTAATATCAGTCCCTGTGAGAGCAGATCAGGCCATAGTGGGAGGGACCATGGGCCCTCCACTGCCATCTTTACGATTTCTGCATACCATGACCTTCTGGGCCATGCTGGTGCCACCAGAATAACCGGCTTTCTTTCCAGCTTGATCCTGCAAAGAAGTAGGGGCAGGAACTGAATAGGGGGGAATGCATAGATCAGTGAGAACTGATCCCATGGGGTCAGCAACGCATCCGTTCCACATGCGAATGGATCCCTGGCTCTGGCCACAAAGTTGACTAACTTCATATTGAACCTGGACGCTAGAAGATCTACGTCCGAAGTCCCCCATCTTTGGTAAACAGCCCAAAATATGTAGGGGTGAAAAGACCATTCTGCTGGGAATAACTGCTGGCGACCCAAGTAGTCCGCCTGCCAATTCTCTACTCCTGAGAGAAAGACTGCCGATAGGCACGGAACATTCCTTTTTGTCCAAGTTAGAATAGGGTTCACCTCTCTCTGCGCTTAGAGACCTTCGGTGCCCCCTTGGTGATTGATATAGGCCACAGCTGTGGCATTGTCGGATTGAATCCTGACAGGACAATCCCGTAACCTGAAAGTCCAGACGTTGTGCCTGAATCTCTAGGATATTGATGGACAAGGTTCTTTTCAGTTCTTGACCACTGTCCCTGGACAGTTGTCTTTTCTAGTACTGCTCCCCAGCCTGAAAGGCTGGCATCCGTCATTACCACTTTCCAGTTTCTGGGTTAGTAACCATCAAAAGAGGCTTTGGGACACTCTTGGGGACAGCTGCTTTGGCAAGTCTAAAGCTTGATTTGTTTTGTTCCAGGCAGACAATATACTGTTTTGCAACAGTCTTAAATGAAACAGGGTATAGGGAACTGCTCCAAATGAAGCCACCATAGTTCCTAGCAACCTCATGCAAAGGCGAATGGAGGGATCGCCATTTGACCTGGCCATCCGTACCAACTCTCTTATGGAGTTGATTTTTGCCTGAGGCAAGAACACCCTTTCCTTGGCTGTGTCTAGGATCAGACCCAAGTACTCCAGCTTTTTTAGCGGTATTTAAAGAGGATTTCTCTAGGTTGAGCATCCAACCCAACTTTTTCAGATAGTTGGTTGTAGTGCGTACACTTTGCTCCAAACGAGCCACCGATTGATCTATTAGCAATAGATCATCTAGGTACGCTACGACTGTTATGCCCTGTGCCCTTAACCTGGCTAGAAGTGGGGCCAGCACTTCAGTGAACACCCGGGGTGCTGTGGCTAGCCCAAAGAGCAAGGCTACAAATTGAAAATGCTGCTGTTCTAACTCGCACCGCATGCAAATATGCATCGCTGAAGTCGATTGATGCCAGAAGTTCTCCTCCTGGAAGGATAGAAACTACTGACCTGATCATCTCCCTGCGAAAGGAGCGGATCTTCAGGAACTGATTTAGATGGGTCGGACGTCTCTATTTGATTTTGGTATGAAAAGATTTGAATAAAAACCCCAGACCTTGCTCCTTTGTGGGGATCTGTATGATCACCCCTTGAGATATTAATCGGTCCAGTACTTGAAACAGATTGTCCTTTCTCTGGATCTTTGGGAGTGCTTGACCTCAGGAAGCGAGACGGTAGAAAGTCCCGAAAATTCAAGCTTGTACCCCAGCATTACTGTGGAGATAACCCATCTGTCCTGAATTTCTTGCTTTCTAGACTTCTGAAAAAGTCTTCCCCCTCACCTTGGTGAGGGGGGTTGCCTCTTCATGATGAGGCTTTAGGATTCTGCTTTGCAGGTTTCCAACCCCAAGACTTCTTTTGAGCCTGGGTCTGACTCTGAAATTTTCCTCTAGAGCGTGACAGCGTAGGCCGTCGCCCCTGCCTAGGAGGTGGACACCCCTAGCGCAGGGGAAAGAGCCATTTAAATGAAGGGCGTTTATACTTTCTTTTTACTTCTTTTCCCACTAGAAATTGTTTGGATATATTTGTCCAAGTTTTCTTCAAATAGTCGCTCTCCATGAAAAGGGGGCCCAGTTAGGAGATCGTTACATGGTGCTTCAGCTTCAGCTAAAAAAAAAAAAAAAAAAAAAAAATGTATTTTTTTTTTTTTTTACCACGGGAGTCTACGCATATGCACAAGCATAAGTGTAAGGCGGGATGCCTGGTGAATAGAATCTTTAATAGCATCTATGGCAAAACATAATGCTTTTGTAGTTCAGCCAAATCCTGAGCTTATTGTGCGGGAAGCTCTCTAAGGGCCTGTTTAAATTGGTCCTTTAGGGATTGACCGACGCTTATTGCAGCGACTGCAGACGGAGCAATGCCCTGTACACACGGTCGAACATTGATCGGACATTCCGACAACAAAATTTATGGATTTTTTCCGACAGATGTTGGCTCAAACTTGTCTTGCATACACACGGTCACACAAAGTTGTCGGAAAATCCGATCGTTCTGAACGCGGTGACGTAGAACACGTACGTCGGGACTATAAATGGGGCAGTAGCCAATAGCTTTCGTCTCTTAATTTATTCTGAGCATGCGTGGCACTTTGTGCATCGGATTTGTGTACACACGATCGGAATTTCTGACAACGGATTTTGTTGTCGGAAAATTTTATAGCAAGCTCTCAAACTTCGTGTGTCGGAAATTCCTATGGAAAATGTGTGATGGAGCCTACACACGGTCGGAATTTCTGACAACAAGGTCCTATCACACATTTTCCATCGGAAAATCCTATCGTGTGTACAGGGCATAATGGCACCTGCCATGGAAAAAGTAGATCTTAACAGGGTTTCCAACTACTTATTTGTTGGATCCTTTAAGCATCTGTGCATTGTCTACTGGACAAGTTAGGCCTTTAGTCACAATCGCAGCGTCAACTGCTGGTATTTTCCATCTTCTGGAGAATTTCTCCTCCAGGGGATAGAGAATTGCAATTTTCTTAGGTGGGAGAAAAATGCTTATCCGGGTGATACCATTCAGAAAAAAATAAGCTGTTCTAGTAATGCATGCATTTCCTGGAAACGCATGCAAAGGTTGAGAGGGTTTTAAGGAACCCAAGGAAGAAACCGAACTTTCAGGAGACTCCGTTAGGGGTAGCATGAAAGTAGAAGAACCACCTCCGTAAGATATTGTATAAGCAATTCCTCAGATTTTGAGAGGCTGAAAAAGACTCATCTACCGTTGTTATCTCCGCAGAGGAATCATCATCATTTTGTTCTTCCTCCTGATCAACGGAAGGTAACACCTCATGGATCTAGCACGCTTCCTAGCCATTTGAATGGAGGATGCGATTAAAGCCGCTAATCTTTCTTTCAGACCCTGCAGGGAGGAGGAAAGGACATCTTCAGTCATGTATACAGGGGCTGAGATTTGAGCAGCAGTTGCACCATCAATTTGTTCCAAATGACTCACTCTGGCTTGCCATAACTGGTAATTCAGGCGAGGATTACAACATGCAACACGGGATCCTAGCGCCTGAGGGTGAACCCTTTATGTGGTGTCTTTTTTGGTAGGCATAGCCCTAAGTACAAAAACAGAGGCACTATACAAATTGCACTTAATCGCTGAAAATAGTCATGATATTTAAACCCATATAAAATTCAGCCTAGTGCTGGAAAAAAGGTGTCGTTTCTGTATCAGGAATGCCAGTTTGCAACCCTCACATGTCCCACAGCTCTTGTGTCCTTGTGTTGCAGGCTGCTTGTTTTCTCCTCGTCAGCCGAGGAGAGACTGTCACAGCTGTGTTGTATTTGTTTTAGCCTGCCGTGTGTCCTTGTGGATGTTCAGGGCATCCAGCTTAGGCCCCGCCCCCTTCAAGAAAAAAGTCTGCCCCCTCTTTAATTTTAAAACATTCCCGTGCTTGTGAATGGCGTTTTCGGGTCCACCGACCCAACACGAGGGTGGGGGTGGGGGGTGTTGCAGGGACCCATCCAGCAGCAGGGAAAAAAACAACAAATGAAATCAGCCACAGTAAAAGCAATTAGCGGTATTCGCGGGACCCCCGGGGGGGGGTAATGTAAGGGGGGAACAGCGTTGCTGTCCCCCTAACCCTCTGGTCCCATCAGGGAGAAGAAAAACACTTTTGCATCTTTCTCTTACCTTAGAGTTTACCCTCTACTGAAATCAAACACGGACTGAGCTTACAGTGAAGACAACAGAGTAAGGTATGTGCATAGACTCCCTCTAGTGGAGAATTAAGGCATGACAGCATTTTTTCCCTAATGGAAGAAATACATATATGTTTTTAATACCCAAGTTTCTTCCCTTACCTTATCCTCACCGCAGGATTTGTTGAATTAACAAACAATCCAACCTTCACCCATCACGGCGGGCTGCATTTAGCAAACCTTCAGGGACTGGGTCCCCAAAACGGGGTTCCAACTGCCCTGGACCTGTAAAAGCACCACATCAGGAAGTTTAGGTAAGCCCTGGATTCCTGGGGTCCAGCCCTACAAAGAGAGGCATTACAGGCAAAACCTCGTGCTTCGGATACGAGGCCCCAGGTACCATCCTTTTAGGCCTCAATGGCACTTTGGATGGATCTGGTGTGTGGAGGCCATTTAAATCCAGCATGGATCCCTCCTGGAGCTTCTCGGGGGAGTGGGGGTGGGGGGGGGAGAATATACAGTAAAATGCTAAGTAAAATTATAGGTGTGAGTAAAATGTGTTTTGTATTATTGTATGTTGGCATTTTTAAAAAATAAAAAAAAAAAAAAAAAAAAAAAAACCTGAAGGTAGCCTATAACCCATTAAGTAATTACTTGAGGCTCTGTGTCCCATGATGTACGATGAAGAAATTAAATTTTTTTTACTGATTAGGTTTTAGAACAGAAAATATATTTTTTCCCCAAAATTTTCAGTCTTTTTTCGTTTATATAATTAAACCCCCCCCCCCCCCCCCCCAAAAAAAAAAAAAGAAAAAAAAAAAAAAAACAGCGGTGATCAAATGCCACCCAAAAAATGTTCTATTTGTGTGAAAAAAAAATTATATAAAAGTTAATTTGTATACAGTGTTACTTCCTCTTTTGCTCCCCGCAAGTCCTGCATATGAAAAGCATAATGGGCTAGTATGCATTGCATACTAGCCCATTATATGACACTTTTATGCAAACGAAGCCCCCGCTGTCCCCTGAGCAGGCCGTGTCCATCTTCGCCCCTCTTCCTGCCGGGGCCACGGACTCCGGCTCTGTGACTGGCCGGAGTCGCGTGATGTCACGCATGCGCACGGGAGCCGTTAGTCACGGCACACGTTGGGGGAACAAATGGCACGGTGGTCCATTTCTTCATCGGTGCACTACTAGTGAAATATCTCCTAAACGGCGCACGTTTAGGAGATATTTCCACTACCTATAGGTAAGCGCTTATTCTAGGTAAAAGTCACCAAAAAGGGTTTACAACCACTTTAAAGCAATGCATTGTCGAATAGCAAAAAATAGCCTGGTCATGAAGGGAGGTAAAATCTGGAGCTGAAGTGGTAAAGAAACTCTCAAAATCGATAGTCAAATAACTTGGGTACAGTGTTGCATGGTGGAGTAATTGTCAAACTATAAAGAAGATGTATTACAGACTAGTAGTTTGTGGTTAAATTACAGGAAAAAAAAATTATTATACACGTATATAAACACTATCTATCTACATACATACATACACACACACCTTCATGGAAAAATAGGGATAGTTTGCCTGGAGTTAAACATGTTATATTAGAGACATAAAATGATACCTGCATGGTATTCACTGTTGATCCTTTGGCTCCAGACTGAACCATCAGCTGCAAATTATTCTCTGGGAAGTGTCTGTGGAGACCAAGGGGCATGCACACCTAGAGGATACAAGGACCAGAGCAAAGAGAATCAACACCAAACAGGCATCAAACATCTACAGGGGAAATAACTAGTGTGGCCTATTACAAATAAGGGCCAGTTCACAACACAAAAACGCACTCTGGACGCATTTATAAATGCACTTTTTGGATTTTTTTTGACTGCACTGTTTTTGCCAACTATGCCATTGGAACCACAAAAAAAAACCCACAATAGACTACATCTGGTGTGAACTGGTCCCTTAGGCTGCAAATGGATTTGAAAGGCTGGTTGACATGCAGGCATTGTTCAACCACCTACAAGGTTAAAACATTTTCAGAGCGATCCAAAATGTTCCATAAACGTATACATAAGGCTTTGGCATGTATACAAAGTCAGTAGAGAAAGGATGAGATGGAGAAAAGTCTTAGCGCATATGGGTGTTTTCATAAAAAGCAGCAGTGTTTCCAGTCACCCACAACCATGAAATCATTACCAAGATAACTGTCATAAGCAGGCACATTTAGCTGAAAAGATTATGCAGAACAGAATAACTAGATCATCAACCCACCACTTCATCTGTACGGCTATAGAAGCAAGACTTCCAACCACCTATTAAAAAAAAAACTCACCTTATTTATTTCATTGCTGAACTGATTAACTTCTTCCTTGAATTTCAAATCCACCATGTTGAAGTCCCTCTGATCTTTGTTTAGATGGGCATCCTCCCACTTCCCTCTGGCCTCTTCATCTGAAGCCATCACTGAGAGGTTGAAAGCAGCTCTCACAGCCTACAGAACAAAATCAGTCATATTAATGATACCAATATCAGTTTACATGGCTAATCTAAACAAGAAGATCGAGATACACTACAGCATGACAAGTCACATTTATCTAGACCAGCCTTTCTTAACCAGGGCTCCTCTGGAGATTGTTGGGGATCCTTGAGAAATTAGACAATTTTGCCGCTCCAATTTGTAACCACTGACAGCAAACAATGATCTTTTTTAAACTGTAAAAGGGGCCATTCTTCCCACCGGCCACCAACATAAGGGGCCATTCTTCCCACCGGCCACCAACATAAGGGGCCATTCTTCCCACCGGCCACCAACAGAAGGTGCCATTCTTCCCACCGGCCACCAACAGAAGGTGCCATTCTTCCCACCAGCCACCAACAGAAAGGGCCAATTCTTTCCACTGACCACCAATGTAAGGGGCCAATTCTTCCCACTGACCGCCAACGCAAGGGGCCAATTCTTCCCACTGACCGCCAACGCAAGGGGCCAATTCTTCCCACTGACCGCCAACGCAAGGGGCCAATTCTTCCCACTGACCGCCAACGTGAGGCCAATTCTTCCCACTGACTGCCAACGTAAGGGGCCAATACTTCGCAATGGCCGCCAAATTAGGGGGACATTCTTGCCAGTGACCACCAAATTAGGGGCATTCAGCTCACTGACCTACAATGTAAGGGGCATTCTTTCTACTGACCAACACAATAAAGGATGACAACATCGTTCTACTCACTGTACTGTATCTATGGAGAAGCAGCGCTATCACCTTAGGACAGGAAGTGTTAGGACTACAGAAAACCACCTCCTTTTTCCCAATTTCTATAATGCAGGTGGAATGTGTTATTAAAACCTAACTCACGTCAAGGATGTGGAGCTCATGGAGAAAATGACCACTAGAATACAGGAGACCGGAAGACCACGATAAGGTATGGGAGCTGTGTTATCTGAGGGAGGACCAGTCTCGAACCTGTGGCGGAGCTAATGTGATGACCCTCTACTTTTCCTTTTTCTTTCCCATTTTCTCCTTTCCTCTTCATATTAACCTCTTTACTCTCCATGCCTTATTTTATGTCATAGCAGATTATATATATCACTTAATATTGTTCTAATGTTCCAGCAATGATATTATATAATTCTAAACTAGGTTATTTGTAATTATTTCCAGGATTCCCTCACGATGTCATTATTGCTGATGAAACGTATATTGTGAACTTTGTAAAATGTCCCTTTCTCATTGCTATTTTGAACATTCACACTTTTTCTGTACTTTTTCTCTTCTGTGATAACTAATAAAACTGTTATTTGAAAAAAAAAAAAAACAAACAAAACAAAAAACAAAACAAAAAAAAAAACAAAAACACAAAAAACCCTAACTCACTTCCAGTTAAAACTGTGATAAAGTTGACCTGACATGATAGATTCTTATTACAAGGGATGTTTACATTCCTTGTAATAGGAATAAAAGTGATCAAAAAAATTAAATGTAAAAAAAATAAAATAAAGTAAAATACATTTTTTTTTTTTTTTTAAACGCCCCTGTCCTCTGTAGCTCGCACTCAGAATCAAACACACACGCAAGTCCCACCCACATATGTAAACGCTGTTCAAACCACACATGTGAGGTATCCTTACGTGCGTTAGAGCGAGAGCAACAATTCTAGCACTAGACCTCCTCTGTAAAACTAAACTGGTAACCTGTAAAAATTTTAAAGCATCGCCTATGGAGATTTTTAAGTACCGAAGTTTGGCGCCATTCCATGAGTGTGCGCAATTTTAAAGCATGATATGTTGGGTATCTATTTACTCGGCGTAACATTATCTTTCCCATTATACAAAAAAATTGTGCTAACTTTACTGTTTTGTTATTTTTTAATCCATGAAACTGTCCCCCCCCCCCCAAAAAAAAAAGGCGTTTGAAAAATTATCGTGCAAATACCACGCGAGATAAAAAGTTGCAATGACCACCATTTTATTCCCTAGGGTGTCTGCTAAAAAACATATATAATGTTTGGGAGTCATTTTCTATAAAAAAAAAATATGATTTTTACATGTAGGAGAGGAGTGCCGGAATATGCTCGGTATTGAAGTGGTTAATGAAGAGCCTTTCATACGGACTATTGGAATACACATAAGCGATAGCATCTAACTTACCTTCCCACCACAATGTGCAGAACGTTTCACAATCTTCTGTCTTTTGGCATTAGCGTAGGGTCGAACTAAAATGTCCTCCACTCCTAGAAATGATCAGAGCCAGTCACTGAATGTTTTCAAAAATATTAATACTGAAGGAAGCAAACAGCACTGGGAGCAAGAATTTAGGAGGCCTATTGACCAAACAAGTTAAGAATCTTCATAACATGTGTTATCCAATCATGAAAAAGGAAAATTCCAGCTTTCTTATTTCATCTGCACATGATGGGATAATCAAAGTGAATATTTTCACAAGTTATTGTGTGAAGATGAAGATTCTCAACTCCTTTAGTAAAATCAACCCATAAGTGCTAAACCTCTGAGATATAACCACGGTTCCAATTAAATGCAAAAGAAAAAATTAAAAATAAAACGGGAGTTCACCTCTTAAGAAAGCATCTAAACCCCAAAACAAACATTAAATTGCAGCTTGCCAGTCTTTAGATTTAGTGGATGCATTACCTGTGTTCTTCAGGTCAAGTGCATTTACTGCAGGTACAGGAAAATGCCCATTGGTCCTGCCATGTTGTGTCCTTGTACCTTCCTGTGCACTGAGCTGAAATCACAAACTAGCTATTTCCTGTAAACTACAAAACACCACCACTCTAATAGAGACGCCGAGAGGAAGAAAGGCTTGCAGTCCAAATCAGCTGCAATAAAAAACAAAACAAAAAAAAAAACAAAAAAACAAAGATATTCGAGGTGAAGGCTTTCATTTACACGATACATGTCTATCCTCACTGTCTTTTTGGCTTGTAAAATCACCGCAACACTAGAGAAAAAAAAAAATAAAAAAAAACATAGTCCCCCCCCAAACATATAAAGTAATGAATCAGAGGCAAGATTCATAATTCTGCATTATGCTAACAAACATAACGTGTTGCAGTGCCATTTATTATTAATGGTACCTTAACTGACCTATGCTGTAGCATCCGCACGCAGTGCATTGCCATGTGTTGCATTAGAGAGAAAAAAAAAAAAGTGTCACTTAGGATGAGATGGCAGCCCATTCATTTTGACATAATGCAACTATTGTTAATGTTCGAGATGCAAATGACTTATAAAACTAAAAACGTGTCAGATTTCATATACAATATGATAAAAGATTTTCTAGTTCTGTTCAGCCAAGTGTTTTTATCCAAGTTTAATGCCAGGTTCTGTCTCCACAGAGAACGCCCTATAGACTACACTACAGCAGCCTGCCAGTGTTAGATGGACAGGATTTAATACAGAAGTGGCAACTGGCTTAGGTTGGGCCTACATTGGCTACACCTATCCCTGGGGCTTGTGTTGATGGCATCAGTTTGCCATCACTTTGAGATGCTTCAGAGATCAGAAGGAAGGTAGGAAGCACCCCCTTATGCACTTGCGTTTATACATGCCCATGCAGTCAGTGCTGGCATGTTAAAATGGATTAGACTGCATAGACTGCTCAGCGCCACCCGTGATCTCAGTCGTGAAAGCAGGAACTAGGCATGACCAGCCGCCATACAAAGGGAAGGGCCAACATAAGTATATTAAAGTGGTTGTGGTATATATACACCCAGTGAAGTGATTGGCCTCAGGTAATACACAAATCCTCATACATAAGATGACTGCAGATTTATGCCGTGTACACACGGTCGGACATTCCGACAACAAAATCCATAGATTTTTTCCGACGGATGTTGGCTCAAACTTGTCTTGCATACACACGGTCACACAAAGTTGTCTGAAAATCCGATCGTTCTGAACGCGTTGACGTAAAACATGTACGTCGGGACCATAAACGGGGCAGTAGCCAATAGCTTTCGTGTCTTAATTTATTCTGAGCATGCGTGGCACTTTGTGCGTCGGATTTGTGTACACACGATCGGAATTTCCGACAACGGATTTTGTTGTCGGGAAAATTTTATAGCAAGCTCTCAAACTTTGTGTGTCGGAAAATCCGATGGAAAACGTGTGATGGAGCCTACACACGATCTGAATTTCCGACAACAAGGTCCTATCACACATTTTCCGTTGGAAAATCCGACGTGTGTACAGGGCAGAACGGGTACAACTTTTCTCCACATCCATTCAAAGTACAGAATTTATCAAGCTCTTCTAAAATTTCAGAAAACGGGACGGAGATATCAAGTTACACTCTGCAGAGCTCAATGAGGAGATCTCTGAGAGCTGATTGGAGGGAAGGGACACACCCCCTTCACACAGAACACAGGAACAGAGCTGAGGCTGTCAATCAGCTGGAGGTCCCTGCTCTGTCACCATTTTTCTCTTGGTGTCAGGAAAATGTGTCAGAAGTGACTCATGTAAGTAGCAGAGGAAGGAGGCCGCAGACAGAAATGACACTATGGGGATATGCTTCATTCATATTTCACAACCATTTCGAATTAAAAAGCAAAACAAACACACAACAACCACTGCAGCAGAAAAGCTGGCCCTGTGCTTGATGGAAAGCGTAGTTTGGGTATGCGTGCAGGCAACTGCTATTCATGGTCACTGCTCATACTCTTTAAAAGTGGATGTAAACCCTCACATATACCCAGTGACGTGAATAGCCTCAGGTGATACACAGAGATGAAATCCTCTTTTACATGTATATCTGCTCTATTTCCCTTTATACTCTCTGAAAAGTGCAAATCATGTTAGAAATCTTTCTTCTTTTTTCAGCAGCACATAGGGGTGGGTGGGGAGACTGGACTTACACTGTGTGTGAGCTGATTGGAGGAAAAGGGACCCCCCTCCCCCCCACATAGGCAGAGGAACAAAGGAACATGCAGGGCGGTATTCCGGCTAATCTCCCTCTAAGCTCCCTCCCCAACACAAATTTTCAGCTCATGTTATCTCGTGTCAGAGAACTTTTTCAGAAATGACTCTGCTGATAAGAGGAATGAAGCACCAGAGAGAAACGACACTTAGAGCTTTAGAGAGAGATAAGTAAACACTACAGATGTATGTGCTTAGTTCAACTATCATGAATGGGGTTTACAACCACTTTAAGCTGCAAAATGAGTCAAGAGAAGCCTTGGCGGGAAGCACACACAGAGTAATATATGCACGGCGGCTGAGAGATTAGCACTTCCGCCTAACACTAACACTAAGGGTCACTGGTTCGAATCTCAACCACAGCACTACCTGCCTGGAGTTTGCATGTTCTCTCTGTGCCTGCGTGGGTTTCCTCCCACACTCCAAAGACATAATGGGAGGTTAACTGGCTCCTGTCTAAATAGGCCCTAGTATGTGCATGTATGAATGTGGGTTAGGGACCTTAGATTGTAAGCTCCTTGAGGGCAGGGACTGATGTGAATATACTATATATGTGTATGTATGTATAGCATAAATTGATGGCGCTATACAAGTACTTGAAATATAATAAAATGTTTTAAAAAAAAAAAAAAAGGTATTGGCTGCAATTTTAAACTTTTTAAAGACCAGACAAATGAGCGGAAGTTCAACTTTTAGGTGCAATTCCGCTTTAAGGAAAGTTTTTTAGTGACACTTTAATAAGAGTGTGCAATTGTTGATTGTTAAGTTTACCATTTATTTATTAAAGAATATTTTATTATTCCACTCACCCATGGTAAAGCCCCGGTAAAGCTGTAAGTAGGCAGTAAAGAGACGAGCCAGGCAGGTTAGCAATTTTCCACTGGTCTCTCCACCATAAAGCTCATAGCAACAGTGAACGAGTCCAAAGGACGAGCTGCCATAGTGAGCTTTGTCCAAGACTCCGCACAGCAGTTCTCCGCTACGAATGATAACCTGGTGGGGGAAGAAATAAATAGTCAGGAGCAACGCGGTAGTATGAGCTCATACCATACAGAATAAATGACAGACATTTCACTATAGTTATGAAAACAGTTGCTCATGTACCCAATAAGCGGAATTCTATTTTTAAACCACTTAAGCTCCGGAAGATTTTACCCCCTTCATGACCAGTTCACTTTTTGCCATTCGTTGAAGTTTTGAAAGGATGGGATCACCACACCAGCTTGTACAGACTTTTAAAAGATTTTTATTTTGGAACAGCCAACACGTTTCTGGGGCTCAGCACTCCCACTTCATCAGGGCTAAAAACAGAATAATGCAGGACCTTGGATTGGAAAGGCCCACTTTTTGCTATTCAGCACTGCACTATTTTAACTGGCTATTACGCGGTCATGCAACACTGTACACAAATGAAATTTATATATTTTTTTTTTTCACACAAATAGAGCTTTCTTTTGGTGGTATTTGATCATCGCTTTTTTTTTATTATTATTATATAAATGGATTTTGAAAAACTGAAATTTTCTATTTACTGTTATAAACCATATCCAATAAAAAAAAATATCAAATTTCTTAATAAATTTAGGGCAATATGTATTCTACTACAGGTCTTTGGTTAAAAAAAAAAAAAAACCTATTAAGTGTATATTATTTAGTCTGAAGGAAAGTTATAGCATCCACAAACTATGGGATATATATTTGAAAATTGATCAACCGACGGTAGATTTTTATTTCTTGGGGCCCTTAACCACTTAAAGCGGTTGTATACCCACTGAAATTTATTTATTTTTTTTTTTTTACCCCTGTAAAGCAAAAGGCATAATGAGCTAGTATGCACCGCATACTAGCTCATTATAAAATACTTACCTTAGAACGAGGCGTAGGTATCTTACCTGGTCCACACCGAGGGAGCTGTCATGTTGCCTCGGCGTGTCTTCCGGGTATCGCGGTTCCAGCGCTGTGAGTGGCTGGAGCCACGATGTCGTCACTCCCGTGCATGCGCGCGGGAGATTTCTTACCCAGCAAGGTCCGGCAGTTGCTCATAGCAAGGGGAATATCTCCTAAACCGTACAGGTTTAGGAGATATTTTTTTTTACCTACAGGTAAGCCTTATTATAGGCTTACCTGTAGGTAAAAGTGTAAAAAAAGACTATACAACCACTTTAAGGACCAGCCTCGTTTTGGAATTTAGGTGTTTACATGTTTAAAACAAGTTTTTTTGCTAGAAAATTACTTAGAAAAAAAACAATATATAATGTTTGGGGGTTCTAACACCCTAGAGAATAAAATGGCAGTCATTGTAATACTTTTTTCCACACCGTATTTGCGCAGCGGTCTTACAAGCGTGCTTTTTTGGGAAAAATTCACTTTTTTGAATAAAAAAAAAATAAGACAACAGTAAAGTTAATCCAATTTTTTTTATATTGTGAAAAATAATGTCACACCAAGTAAATTGATAACCAACATGTCAAGCTTCAAAATTGCGCCCGCTCGTGGAATGGCGTCAAACTTTTACCCTCAAAAATTTCCATAGGCGACGTTTAAAAAATTTTACAGGTTGCATGTTTTGCGTTACAGAGGAGGTCTAGGGCTAGAATTATTGCTCTCGCTCTAACGATCACATGTGTGGTTTGACCACCGTTTTCATATGCGGGCGCTACTCACGTATGCGTTCGCTTCTGCGCGCAAGCTCGTCGGGACAAGGCGTTTTAAAAAAAAAAATAAAAAATTTTATTTTTCTTGTTTATTTTACATGATTTTATTTATTTTTACACCGTTTAAAAAAATAAAAATTGTGTCACTTTTATTTCTTTTACAAGGAATGTAAACATCCCTTGTAATAGAAAAAAGCATGACAGGACCTCTTATATATGAGATCTGGGGTCAAAAAGACCTCAGATCTCATATTTACACTAAAATACAATAAAAAAAAAAAAAAGTCATTTAAAAAAAATGACATTGAAAAAATGTGCCTTTAAGACATATGGGCGGAAGTGACGTTTTGACATCGCTTCCGCCCTGCAGTGTCATGGAGACGAGTGGGCGCCATCTTCCCCTCACTCATCTCCATGCACAGCTAGGCAACAGACAAGATCACCTCCGGCGCTGCCGACGGCTCCGGTAAGCAGCGGAGGGCACCGGATTGCGGCGTGAGGGGAATCCTCCGCAGAGACCACTTTTATCTTGTAGCCGAGCACTGGACGAAAACAGGGATACCGGGGTTATGGCAGTTAGCTGCTGCCATAACAACGATATCCGCCGCCAAAAAAGGGACGTACATCGGCGTGCGACGGTCAGCAAGTGGTTAAAATGTCAGGTCAGTAGAAATACCCCCAAATGACCCCTTTCTGGAAAGTAGATAGTTTGAAGTGTTTAGTAAGGGGCATGGCAAGATTTTTAAAGTTGTCATTTTTTTTGGGAAATTAAATAAAATGTTTTTTTGTTTTTTTTTTACATACATTCACCAGCGCAGTGCAGTGTCATAATTTTTTTTTAAGAGGAAGTAAACCCTAGTGGGTTTTACTTCCTCTTTATTTCCCTGCAAAGGTAAAGCATAATAGGCTACTTTGCATCGCACAGTAGCCCATTAGGTGTCACTTACCTGAAACCGAAGCCTGCGATGTCACTGTTGTCCCCACTAGCACCGAGCGTCCATGTTCACCCCTCTTCCTTCTGGGGCCGGCTCTGTGACTGGCAGGAGTCACGTGACGTTGCGCATGTGCGCGGCATCCGCCAGTCACGGCATGACCCCTATTAGAAACGGCACAATGTGCCCTTTCTAAAGTGCGCATGCGCCGTAGACATCGGCGCATGGCTTTTTTCTAAATATCTCCTAAACCGTGGAGGTTTAAGAGATATTTCAAGCACCTACAGGTAAGCCTTAATATAGGCATACCTGTAGGTAAAAGTGGTTGTACCGGGTGTACAACCACTTTAACATGGTAAAAAAAAAATCTTTTTTTTTTTTTAAACTTTCATCATCAGAGTAGTTCAATGTTACCATAGTAAAATGGTACTACTCTAGGAGGATCGTTCTACTGGCAATGCTTTGAATTGTCATAAATAGGCAAGTTCATGACAGCAGTGAACACTAGTGATCTGTGATTGGCTACAGCTAATCACATGGTACAGAGTGCTGTGATTGGCCAAGGTACAATGTGATAGCTGTGGGCCAATCACAACTCCCTAGTAAATGAAGCTGAGCGGTTATGAATCATATTGACTCTTAACAGCTTTGTTCAGTTTATGATCATGATGATCACATGAGTACTGGGATTCTGCATGTACTGTGCAAGTGCTCATATGCTACCATATTTTACCCATAATTCCTCTACCACCCTACTATGGGGAAAAAAATCCCTGTGTAAGCCCGGAACACCACCAATTTATTGAAACTAATTAAAAAAGAAATACCTTGATTTCAAATTTACTTTACCGATTAATTGTTCTTTATTAACTATGTGCAGTATTGGCGCTAACACCAGTTCTATGCCATTTTGAACACTCCAATCTGTGTGTGAAGCTGAAGAGGGAAACTTACACTTCATTTTACCTCTTGTATATGCCGTCCGCGATCACACCATGAACAATACAGGTATAATAAAGTTTTTACATGCCATATGAACATGAGCAGCCCATAGATTATGTGATTTTCTTTCCGTCCACCATGGGTGGAACACAATGATTACTGCTATAGCTGCTGGCAGAAATCGCATGTAAAAAAATCTGACAGGCTGATTGTACCCAAGTCCAATGGATCAACTTGGGTACAACCAGCCTGCCATTAAATGAATCAAATCTTGGCCGGTCCCTGCTGAACTGGCCGAGAATCGATCCATCTGTGGCCGGCTTTAGTGAAGTAATACAATAAAATCATTGAGGAAAGTCAATAAGCAAACTTATTATATACTAATACTACTTACCTGAGACTCACACATGGAGTCTGAATTAAAACCCGGTATTGGCCTAGATGGGGCCTTCACCCACGCCTTCCCACCGATCTTTGCCTTTCCTGTCAGGTTGAGAGGGATGTGATGATCTGGAATTACGTTGAGGAGCAACGTAGAAACTACCTGTGTTAGAAGGAACATAAGAAGGAAACGAGCGTTTAAAACACGTCAGGCCTATGACAATTTTTCATTTTGCATTATCCGTGATTTTTTTGTTTAATATTTCTATTTCCCATTTTACATGAAACCAAAAGTCTTTGTTCACTCTTGTGTGTCAAACATGTTATTAAAGTGACCTTCACCGGAAAACTTAGGCTCTCCTCATAATCATTCCTCCCCAGCCACACAAAAAAAAAAAAAAAAAATTCAAGTTAGACTTACCGGTAACTTGTTTTCCTTGAGTCTTTCAGGACAGCACTTGAGAGTGACTCCTCCCCTTGCCAACAGGAAACACCTCTTCCACCAAACTTTAAAAGGAGGCTCCTTTCCACACATTGTCAGTAGTAGTAGAGAACCTCCGGCCCCAAACTGGAACACATAATCGAGATATGATTAGTCACAGTATATATATGAAAAAACAATAGGGCGGGATGCTGCTGTCCTGAAAGACTCAAGGAAAACAAGTTACCGGTAAGTCTAACTTGAATTTTCCCTTATCGTCTTTCAGGACAGCACTTGAGAGGATAATAGAGACTTACCCCCCTAGGGAGGGACCACAGCCTGCAGAACCTTTCTGCCAAAAGCCTGATCACCTGCTGATAGGAGATCCAGTCTGTAATGACGGACAAACGTTAAGTAGCTTGACCACGTAGCCGCCTTACAAATCTGATCTGGGGTGGCACCAGCTCTTTCTGCCCATGTAGTGGCCTGGGCTCTTGTTGAATGAGCCCTAATTCCCAGCCGGGAAGATAAACCCATTTGAGAATAGGCTACAGAAATAGCTGTCTTAAGCCATCTAGCCAATGATGTTTTTGATGCTTGTTGGCCTTTCTTGTTTCCAGAGAAAAGAACAAATAATGAATCTGAAACTCTAAACCCTCCTGTTACTTCCAAATACTGTAATAGGATACGTCTTACGTCTAAATTGTGAAACTGCTCTTCCTTTGCACCCGAAGGGTTAGCAGAAAAGGTTGGTAGAGTAATCTCTTGAGACCTGTTACTAAAGCTTGCCACTTTTGGCAAAAACCCCGGATCTACTTTAAGGACAACTCTATCAGGAAAAACTGACAAAAAAGGCTCTTTTACTGATAGGGCGTGCAGTTCACTAATCCTTCTTGCTGAAGTAATTGCGACCAGAAAAATAGTCTTCAAAGTTAAATTCTTTAGGGATATGGCCTGTAAAGGCTCAAATGGTTCTTTTGCCAGAGCCTGCAGAACCACCGAGAGATCCCAATTTGGGAAATGCTTCACCGGTACTGGTCTCGACCTGGAAAGTGCTTTGAAAAATCTCATGATCAGAGTTTCTGAAGATAAGGATCTCTCCAGATAAACTCCCAAGGCAGCCACCTGCACCTTAAGAGTGCTGACCGCCAGATTCTTGTCTGCACCCTTTTGCAAAAATTCCAGCACTGAAACTAGGTCTTTAACCCCCCTATGTTCGGAATGACAGAAAGAAACATAGACTTTCCATACTTTGGCGTAAATATCCCTGGTTACCTTTTTCCTACTGGAAAGCAACGTAGCAGTTAAACGTTCTGAAAAGCCTTTGCTTCTCATTAATTGCTCCTCAGATACCAGGCAGTGAGCTTTAACCTGTCTACCCCTGGATGAAGCACTGGCCCCTGAATCAACAGATCCTGACTGAGCGGGAGATGCCAACATGGTTTGATTGCCAACTGCAGAATCGTGGAAAACCAAGCTCTCTTTGGCCAATATGGAGTAATCAAAATGATTGATACTCTCTCTTTCAGTATTTTCCTCAACACTAGAGGGATTAATCGAAATGGAGGAAAAGCATACCCCAGGTGAAAATCCCACGGATGTGCCAGAGCATCTATCCCCTGAGAGCAAATGTCTCTCTGAAGGGAGAAAAAATTCGGGAGCTGCGTGTTTTGTTTTGAAGCAAACAGATCTACCTGCGGAAGGCCCCAAACACTGGTGATTAATGCAAACACCTTCCTGTTCAGACTCCACTCTGATTCCTGAACTTTTTGTCGGCTCAGATAATCCGCTACTTCGTTCAATGTGCCTTTTAGATGGACTGCGGATAGAGATAGTAAGTGGTTCTCCGCCCACTCCAGAATCTCTACTGACAGTAAGTGAAGGGCCCTGCTTCTTGTGCCTCCCTGTTTGTTCAGGTAGGCTATGGCCGTGGCATTGTCCGACAAAATCTGGACATGGCAACCTATGAGGTTTTGAGAGAAGAAAGCTAATGCTAGGGCAACTGCCTTCAGCTCTCTCCAATTTGAGGATCTTTGGGCCTCGAACTGGGACCATGTTCCCTGCGCTAAGGCTTGACCCATGTGGGCCCCCCCATCCCTGCAAACTGGCGTCTGTTGTGACCACTTTCCCGGTCGGAAAAGACCAAAGAAGACCTCTTTGCAGTACCACCTGACTTTTCCACCACCAAAGTGAACGTTTGACTCTGGTGGGAATCTTTACTTTTGTATCCAAACTCTCCGTCCTGTGGTTCCATATCCTTAGAAGGAACCTCTGGAGAGTCCTGAAATGCAGCCTTGCCCATTGGATGGCTGGCATTGAAGAGGTTAATGTCCCCAGAGCCGACATAACCTTTCAGACTGAAATCAGTTGATTTGTTTGTAGTGCCGTTATTACCCTTTGGACCTTGATCTTTTTCTCTTCTGGGAGAAAAATCTTTTGCTCCACTGAATCTATCAAATAACCCAGAAACAGTACTTGCTGAGCTGGGATGAAATTTGATTTTTGAACATTCACTATCCACCCTAGTGACTCCAAATGACTGCGGGATTTGTTCAAATCCTCCTGCAACTTTACCCTGGATGGGGCAAAAAAGAGGAGGTCGTCCAGATATGGAATTACCGCAATCCCCTGGAGTCGAAGAGGGGCGAGAGCTTCCGCCATTATCTTCGTAAAAATACGAGGAGCTGACGACAGGCCGAAGGGAAGGGCCCTGAACTGAAGATGTATAATCTCCTTGCCCATATTCACCGCAAACCTCAGGAACTTCTGGGACTGAGGTGCTACAGGAATATGAAGATAAGCATCCCTCAGATCGATTGATGCCATAAAACAATCTTTTGTCAGAATGTTTCTGACCGTGAAAATTGAGTCCATACAAAACTTTTTGTATAGGACTGACTTGTTCAGGGGTTTTAGGTTGAGGATAAGACGGAAGTTTCCGGATGGTTTTCTTATCAGAAAGATGTGTGAATAGAAACCCTGACCCTGTTCTTCTGGGGATACTGGTATCACTACCCTCTGGTGCCTCAGATCCTTTAAAAGGTTCTTCATGGCCAGAGCCTTTGTTAGATCCCTTGGTAGGTTTGTTACAAAGAATCTTTCTGGCGGGCGATCCGAAAACTCTATCCTGTAACCTTGGGACAGCATGTCCAAAATATATAGACTTTCTGTCATGCTGGCCCAAAGGGGAAGGAAACTTTGAAGCCTTCGCCCCACTGGTACGCACAAGTCATTGTGCTTTACCGGAGGCTGCAGGAGGATGGAAAAGGACATTTCCTTTGCCTTTACCCTTCTGTGATGCCCAATTTTTTCTTTTCTCCTGGGGTTTGGTTTGTTCTTGAGCCCTTTGGGAACGAAAAAACCATTTAACTGGCTGCTTTTTCTTTTTGATGGGAAAAGACTTCTTTTTATCAGCAGTTCTATCTAGAACCGCATCTAAATCAGGTCCAAAAAGCAAGTCACCCAGGAACGGTATCCCACACAGCTTGTTTTTGGATGCCGCGTCCCCCGGGCAAGTTTTCAACCACAGAGCCCTTCTGGCTGAGTTGGCTAGGGCAGCAGATCTAGCTGTCATTTTAATTGATTCCGCTGAAGCATCCGATATAAATGCGACAGCGGCAGACAGAGTTGAAAATGAATCCAAAATTTCTTGTTTTGGTGAGTCTGCTGAGATATGGGCCTTAAGTTGCTCTAACCAGAACTCCATATTTCTGGATACCACTGTAGTTGCCATAGTAGGTTTAAGATTTCCCATGATGGATTGCCAAGCCCTCTTTAGTAGCTGGTCCATCCTTTTATCCATGGGATCTCTCAACACCCCCATGTCCTCGAATGCCAAATCTGTAGACCTCGAGACCTGGGAAAACGCGGCATCTAGTTTGGGGTTTTTGTTCCAAACCGCCGCTGGATCTTCATCAAAAGGGAAACGCCTTTTTAAGGCTTTGGGAAAGAAAGGCTTTCTCTCTGGCTCTGCCCACTCTTTCTTAATAGCTTCAGAAATAACAGAGTGTACTGGGAAATTGCGATTTTTGTGCTCGCTAAGCCCTGCATACATTTTATCATGCAGAGATAACTCCTTTCTTTCCTCCTCCAGACCCAGTGTGGTATAGATTGCTTTTAACAGGCTATCTACCTGTTCTAAAGACAATTTAAATCTTGAAGGTAAATTTTCTCCTTCCTCACCCTCATCAGAATCCTCAGATTGAGAGGGGGAATGTCCCTCTGGGGTAGGAGATGCCTCAGTCTCCATCACCGGACTATAAGTGAGCCTTGGGAGGACTGTGAGGTAGTAGGCTGACTCAGGGATGGTTTGCTAGGGAAGAGCGAAATGATTGAATAGTCGCATCAAGTTCCTTTTTAACTGATGCAATCAAGTCGCTGCAAGCGGAAGAAGCTTCTTCTTTAACTAGCAAATCAATACAAGCTTTGACATAACGTCTTCTTCCATCCTTCAGGTAGCTTGGATTTACATGAAGGACATTTTCTTTTTGCCACTGGATCAGAGCTCTTGGCCTGCCATGAGACAAAAGAAGAAACCATCCCAGTGAGACAACCTGTCCTATACCCAAGGATGCTCACCACAGGTGCACAGTAAGAGCTAACTGCTTTATGTGCCCAGACAGGCCCCTGCCACCGGGGGGGGGGGGGGATAGAGAGAGAGAGAGAGACCCCACAGTACAGGGAAGACAGTATACAACTGCACCTTACCTGGGCCTTGCTGGTGCCTGTGCCTGTCCCACTCGCTGCCCGCCATCGATTCCATCGAGGAGCGCTTGCTGTGTTTGTGTGGCTAAACGCCGGTTCCGGACTCCAATAGCGCCAGTGCGCCGGACCAGAACCGCTAAATAAGCACCAGCCCCGTTCCTCCCCTTTCCCTCTGCGATTTCCGGCGGAAATGACGCCGCACGCCTGTTCCGTGGGCGCCGCCCCCTCCGGATGCCTCACTTCCGGCGGATGGAGCCCCGCTGCCATCCCCAATATGGCGGTGGTGCAATGAGCAACAGGCGGTGGACCTGAGAAAAAAATATAGTAAACGGCCACCGCCTGTCTTGCCGCCGCCTAGGAGCGATGCCCACGACAGTCGGACTCACCCTGAGCCCATATGAAGAGGGAGAGGGAGCCCAGCCAGCAGCACTTCACCTCAGCTGTGGAATGGGAGGAACAGCTCTCATGAGGTAAAAAGTGTTTGATGAAAAAAAACAGGAAACCTGAGCTCCCAGGACAGCACCTGAGAGCCCTGACTTCCCCACGAAGTGTTCCCTCCGGAGGAAACACAAAAACTGACAATGTGTGGAAAGGAGCCTCCTTTTAAAGTTTGGTGGAAGAGGTGTTTCCTGTTGGCAAGGGGAGGAGTCACTCTCAAGTGCTGTCCTGAAAGACGATAAGGGAAAAATTAATTATATATCACAGCAAGGAAGAGGGAGGGAGGGGGATGCAGGGTGTAGCGAATACCTGTATTTGATGTTACCTTCTCCCACCTCCTCAACCCTCACCTAGATACAGAAAATGCTGTACTGGTTTTAAAAATATGAAAAGTCAGCTGCCAACTGGCCCACTAGACTGAGGATGATGGTATATATATATATATATATATATATATATATATATATATATATATATAGTGACGGTATGCGAGGTGAGATACACGATAATAGGCACATTTCACCTCGCATTCGTTCCATTGTAAGGGGCTGAACCGGAGTCCGGCCCAGTTTTTCTAGCCTCTGTGGCAGGCTTGGTTCCGGTCCGGATGTTCAGGTCCACTGGAGTCCACAGTCAGCTGGACTATAAATATAGAGAGCACAGCAGGTCGCTCTGGTTTTGAGACTCAGGAAGGAACCTGAGCGAGAGGAGCCCTGAGTGTTGGGCTAAAAATGTTTGCTTTTTCCGCATGTTTTGTGGGTAACAGGGACCAGGCCCGCACTGTATAGAGAGGAGACTGTTTAGATAGCACCAGACGGCAAGGATTTAATTTACTGCGTTTTTATTTTGTAAACCTCCTGCAAATAAACTTGGCATCCGCCAGATTGTTAAGAAAGTGCCCATATGCTGCACCGTCCCACCCGTCATATGACGGTGGGCTGGGCAGAAAGTGGTTAACTGAGTCATCGCTCCAGGAAAGCACTTCCCCTCCCATCAGAAATGGATGATTAAGTTATCCAATCCATTGGAAGGCTGAAGTAAAGAGACCAAACCTATGTTGAAACTGAGCAAACATGAACACTAATGTCATCTTACACAAGTCCAAATGACTGATAAAAAGTTGTGTTTTCGAAATCCATGTTACAAAGCCTTCGATTAAAGAAAAAAAAAAAAAGTGGGTAAATAACCCCACTGTTTCAAAGGGTGAAATTATCTCCTTAGTCAACCCCAATGTTGACTCAAGCTGTCCTGCAGACAATGACTGAGATGCGAGGTTTATATTACACCAAAATGTCAACAGTCCCAAATGTATGAACAGACCATAATGATATTGATTAAAAGTGTTTATAAAAAGTGTTTATAAGGAGAAATTGTTTGTACAGCTAAACCTTTCCCTAAACCTTTCTCAGTAAAGCCTGTCCAAAGTCTATTTCCAATACTCAGGGAAGACATTCAGTTCCTGTATTTTTGTTTTATATATGTGATCATAAGTGATGCAAATATATATTAGGGCTGCTGAAATTAATCGCAGCATCGATGCATCGTGATTCGGGTGTCCCCGATGCGGCATCGATGCATGCGCCCCGAAAAAATCGATTTCTGGCCCCGCCCCTCCCGGGAGAGCGCTCCGTGCATAAAGCTGTTATTAGTGTGTGTATATATTCCGGTCATGTGACTCAGCCGCGCCTCCCTCCTCTCAGTCTCTCCTGATGTCCGCTCCGCCCACTGACTGGAGCTATCAGGTCAGAAGAGAGGCGGGCGGGGCTGACATCAGGAGAGACGTGAGAGGAGGGAGGCGCGGCTGAGAGTCACATGACCGGAATATACACACACTACTAACAGCTTTATGCACGGAGCGCTCTCCTGGGAGAATTCACTGCTGACACTGAGATGTGACAACCAGCGGAACACCGGCCGCACGAATGGAGATCGGGGGGAGATGGTGAGCAAGCAGATCGCCCTGCTCATTACAGGCTGCCACCGGCAGAGCAGCATATAAGTACAGAGGGGGAGGGGGGGGGGGGGGGCGCTGTGACACAATTCCATAACATAGAATTGTCTTCTATGTGCCTTCATCACACCACAACTCTGGATTATTGTCTGCAGTCTGTGACCATCTCCTGCAGCATGTCCCCAGTGTCTGTGACCATCTCCTGCAGCATGTCCCCAGTGTCTGTGACCATCTCCTGCAGCATGTCCCCAGTGTCTGTGACCATCTCCTGCAGCATGTCCCCAGTGTCTGTGACCATCTCCTGCAGCATGTCCCCAGTGTCTGTGACCATCTCCTGCAGCATGTCCCCAGTGTCTGTGTCCATCTCCTGCAGCCATGTCCCCAGTGTCTGGTCCATCTCCTGCAGCATGTCCCCAGTGTCTGTGACCATCTCCTGCAGCATGTCCCAGTGTCTGTGACCAGCTCCTGCAGCATGTCCCCAGTGTCTGTGACCCAGCTCCTGCAGCATGTCCCCAGTGTCTGTGACCAGCTCCTGCAGCATGTCCCAGTGTCTGTGACCAGCTCCTGCAGCATTGTCCCCAGTGTCTGTGACCAGCTCCTGCAGCATGTCCCCAGTGTCTGTGACCAGCTCCTGCAGCATGTCCCCAGTCTGTGACCAGCTCCTGCAGCATGTCCCCAGTCTGTGACCAGCTCCTGCAGCATGTCCCCAGTCTGTGACCAGCTCCTGTAGCATGTCCCCAGTCTGTGACCAGCTCCTGTAGCATGTCCCCAGTCTGTGACCAGCTCCTGCAGCATGTCCCCAGTCTGTGACCAGCTCCTGCAGCATGTCCCCAGTCTGTGACCAGCTCCTGCAGCATTGTCCCCAGTCTGTGACCAGCTCCTGTAGCATGTCCCCAGTCTGTGACCAGCTCCTGTAGCATGTCCCCAGTCTGTGACCAGCTCCTGTAGCATGTCCCCAGTCTGTGACCAGCTCCTGTAGCATGTCCCCAGTCTGTGACCAGCTCCTGTAGCATGTCCGCAGTCTTGACCATCTCCTGTAGCTTGTCCGCAGTCTCTGACCATCTCCTGTAGCATGTCCGCAGTCTCTGACCATCTCCTGTAGCATGTCCGCAGTCTCTGACCATCTCCTGTAGCATGTCCGCAGTCTCTGATCATCTCCTGTAGCATGTCCGCAGTCTCTGATCATCTCCTGTAGCATGTCCGCAGTCTCTGATCATCTCCTGTAGCATGTCCGCAGTCTCTGATCATCTCCTGTAGCATGTCCGCAGTCTCTGATCATCTCCTGTAGCATGTCCGCAGTCTCTGATCATCTCCTGTAGCATGTCCGCAGTCTCTGATCATCTCCTGTAGCATGTCCGCAGTCTCTGATCATCTCCTGTAGCATGTCCGCAGTCTCTGATCATCTCCTGTAGCATGTCCGCAGTCTCTGATCATCTCCTGTAGCATGTCCGCAGTCTCTGATCATCTCCTGTAGCATGTCCGCAGTCTCTGATCATCTCCTGTAGCATGTCTGCAGGCTCTGACCATCTCCTTTAGTATTTTGGAAGAGAGCCTGGAGCTCCTCTGCTGTCTCTTTTTTTCTTAAGAACAGATAGAATTAAAAAAATGGAGTTCTCCTGACTAGAATTTTTTTTTTGATGAAAACCATGAGCACTTGCGCTGTAATCGTGATGCATCGCGGAATCGAATCGAATCGTTGACTTGATAATCGTAATCGAATGGCCAGTGAAGATGCGCACCCATATATATATATATATATATATATATATATATATATATATATATATATATATATATATATATATATATATATATCAGATTTTATATATATATAAAATCAGACTCCAGGTCACAGATAACGACCATAATCTTTATATCCACTGACCCCATGAGTAATCTGCCATAGATAGAAATATAAATGTTGAGGCAGAACAAATAAAGGACTGCGTCTAGATACCATCATTGTAAAGACATAGAATCCGTGACCGAATCTACATGAAAATCCCTATATAACATGTGTACTCCCAAGTTAAATAGGTTTTCATAGGATATGCAGGAGTCATGCATTTATCCATATAAACATCCATTGTGTGTGATATTAATCAAATTTATACTAAATGTATTATATTTTGTACCAATTGCCGGGGTCCCTGAACAATATAGACATATATTTAAAAGCCCCAATATATAGATAAATACCCATTATAAAAGAAAACGTATATTTTAACAAGTGGTTTCGAATACATTTTCTGTCCTCAGACATCTACTGGCTGAAGATGATATTACCTGAGGCTTACCAGGTAAATCATTGAAATTCTCCAAACCAATGGAGAATAAGCCAAACCTTCTAGGCTGAGCTTATAATAATTTTCTAAGCTTATTGTCCCAGATGGTATAAAGGGGGTGAGAATCATAGAGAAGGGATGACAGACCCACACACCGGGACACACCTCTGGATGATCAAAAAGTCTGCTGATACTTGACACTCCCCATATTGCTGGACCTCGTGACTGGAACCACTCAATGTACTTAAATATTGGTGGACATCATCCCTTTTAAATGGGGCAATGGTACTCTCCCTGGGACCACAGAAATTTAAATTGATGTAAACAAGTTTGTCTGAATTCCCCCAAATACGGCTACAATAATACATGGCCTAGACAATCAATGTCATACATAAACTATCAAATACAATCACTACAATTTTTAGAGAAAAGATAATTAAGAATTGTATGGTCTGTATCTTACCAACAGTTTAATTTTAGTAGCTCTGTTGGTTTAATATTTATGTCTAAGTGGCAATATTTTTCTGTTGACTCCGTGAGACATACTTTGGATTCCTTCCGACCAGAGAAATTCAGAGGACTGTTTCCCCGAGTGACAAGGGATATTGTGTTCTTGAATATATAGCGCAATTACCGCACATATTTTTTTTTAACAGACCAAGCTGGGCTCCCCTGAGTAAATTGTAATATTTAGATATATCGTTTCATTGCCGTATTGATAATGTGTGTGTGAAATATCAATCACCAGAAAATCCAGTTCTGTATGAAATTGTATAACTATACTCGTTAATTAATAAAGTCAAATTATTTACTTATTAAATTTTATTGGGAGATATTTATACATTGGTAAGAAAACCCCATAAATTAAACAAACTCAGGAAAGGATTGCGGTATGTATTGATATTCTGAACTAGGTTCACAAAATTACCGTAAGGTTGGAGGCACTGAGAAATAAAACACTGAGATCTTAATTAAGTTACCGTACCACACTCACAATATTATATTTTATATATATATATATATATATATATATATATATATATATATATATATATATATATATATATATATATATATATATATATATATATATATACCGATACACTTTTTTACAGACCGAGTACAAGTATCAATACTTTTTCAAGTACTTTGTCGATACCAAGTCTGTTTTAATGTCATGCTACAGTGGACTGTGTCAGTAGTTCATTTATTTTTACAATTTTATTCCTTTAAAAAAACTTATATTTGTTTTTTTTACAATGCTTCTCTTGGGGGGGGGGGGGGGGGGGGGTGTCAGTGATTTTTTTTTCTTTCATATAAACTTTAACTTTTTAAATAGTTTATTACAATTTTTGTTTAATTTAGATTATGTTTTTTATCAACCCTGTTGGGGGGGGGGGGGGGCTTTGGTGAGATATCAGGGACCTAAACAGACTCCCGACATCTCCCCTTTGAGACAGAGAAGGGGCTGATGACACAGATTCCCCAGTCCCTTTCTCTCCAGCCTGAGCTGCCACAGAGAATGAATGGACAGGAGGCAGCAACTCCTCTCCATTCATAAACGGAGACATCGCAAACACCATTTACGATGCTCAGTTATGAATAGACAGTCGGCGAACACTGGCTCTGTGCATTAAAGTGGAGCACAGAGACGAGGACACGGAGGGGGACCCGAGGAGCACAGAGACGAGGACACGGAGGGGGACCCGAGGAGCACAGAGACGAGGACACGGAGGGGGACCCGAGGAGCACAGAGACGAGGACACGGAGGGGGACCCGAGGAGCACAGAGACGAGGACACGGAGGGGGACCCGAGGAGCACAGAGACGAGGACACGGAGGGGGACCCGAAGAGCACAGAGAGGAGGACACGGAGGGAGAGAGGGAGGACACGGAGGGGGACCCGAAAAGCACAGAGAGGAGGACACGGAGGGAGAGAGGAGGACACGGAGGGGGACCCGAAAAGCACAGAGAGGAGGACACGGAGGAGAGGGCCCGAGGAGCACAGAGAGGGGGACGTGGAGGGGGACCCAAAAGAGCACAGAGAGGAGGACACGGAGGGGGACCCGAAGAGCACAGAGAGGAAGACACGGAGGGGGACCCGAAGAGCACAGAGAGGAGGACATGGAGGGAGAGAGGAGGACACGGAGGGGGACCCGAAGAGCACAGAGAGGAAGACCCGAAGAGCACAGAGAGGAGGACACGGAGGGGGACCCGAAGAGCACAGAGAGGAAGACACGGAGGGGGACCCGAAGAGCACAGAGAGGAAGACACGGAGGGGGACCCGAAGAGCACAGAGAGGAAGACACGGAGGGGGACCCGAAGAGCACAGAGAGGAAGACACGGAGGGGGACCCGAAGAGCACAGAGAGGAAGACACGGAGGGGGAACCCGAAGAGCACAGAGAGGAGGACATGGAGGACCCGAAGAGCACAGAGAGGAGGACATGGAGGGAGAGAGGAGGACACGGGGGGGGACCCGAAGAGCACAGAGAGGAAGACCCGAAGAGCACAGAGAGGAGGACACGGAGGGGGACCTGAAGAGCACAGAGAGGACACGGAGGGGGACCTGAAGAGCACAGAGAGGAGGACATGGAGGGGGAACTGAGGAGCACAGAGCAGGAGGACACGGAGGGGGACCCGAGGAGCACAGATAGGAGGACACGGAGGGGGACCCGAGGAGCACAGAGGAGGAGGACACGGAGAAGGACACAGAGGACAGTCAGGGATGATCGTGAGGGGGGGGGTGGGGAGGGGTAGTTACAAGCACCAATCTCCCTGTATAGATTTCAATAAGCAGCTGAAAGCCGCGGGAGTGTGGACGAGGATAAGCAGCTGTCAGCTACTTTACTGAAATCTATACAGGGAGATCGGTGCTTGTAACCCCCCACCGCTACACCGATCATCCCTGACTGCCCAGGTATCGGGTCAAACATCGGAGCATTTCCACAAGTATAAGTATTCGTGGAAATGCTCGATATCGGCGCAACCCTAATGCACATTCTAGGGCCATTTTAGACAGAGTTATTATTAACCTATTAACCTACCAGCATGTCTTTGGAGTGCAGGAGGAAACTGGAGTACCTGGAGGAAACCGGGTACATGCAAACTCCAGGCAGGTAGTGCCATGGTTGGGATTCGAACCAGTGACACTAGTGCTGCTAAGCAAAAGTGCTAACCACTACACCACTGTGCTGTAAAGTGATTGTAAAGTCTTTTTGTGGGGACACTTATAAATTAGTGTTAGGTACCAGATTCCAGGGTGCCTTGATGAGGCTCTGTGGCTTACGCATGCATTTGCAAATATTTGCAGACTAAACCCCTGCTTTTAATGCATACTCTGTTATGCCCTGTACACACGATCGGAAATTCGGCCAGCAAAAGACCGATGAGAGCTTTTGGTCGGAAAATGCGACCGTGTGTATGCTCCATCGGACTTTTGCTGGCGGAATTCCAGCCAGCAAAAGATTGAGAGCATGTTCTCAATCTTTCAGTCGGAAAAAGTTCCAATCGGAAATTCCGACCGTCTGTACCAATTTCGACACACAAAATTCCTACACATGCTTGGAAACAATTCGACGCATGCTCGGAAGCATTGAACTTTTTTCTCGGCTCGTGTTACCGCGTTCTTGGCGGTCGAAAGTTCAGCGAACTTTCGTGTGACCGTGTGTATGCAAGCCAAGCTTGAGCGGAATTCCATCCAAGATTTTTCCGACGGAAATTCCGCTTGCGTGTACGCGACATTAGACAGTTTTAATTGGTTGTCTGCGAGCTGGTCGGTAAGTTAAGCTTGTTTTTTTCCTTGGATTTATCCTTGGCCTTGTTTGTACCCGTTAGCCTTCGAAAGCTTCTTACTGCCATAGCCAGCTATATATTTGGGAGCAAGTGGCATCTTTTTTGTATCACAAGAATGTCATAGTTACCTTAGAGCCCTTTCACACTGGGGCAGGCGTCGGCGGTAAAGCGCCGCTATTGAAAGTGTCGCTTTACCGTCGGTATGCGCCCGCTAGCGGGGGCGGTTTTACCCCCCCGCTAGCGGCCAAGAAATGGCTAAAAACCACCGCAAAGCGCCTCTGTAGAGGCGCTTTGCCGGCGGTATAGCCGCGCTGTCCCATTGATTTCAATGGGCAGGAGCGGTAAAGGAGCGGTATACACACCGCTCCTTCACCGCTCCGAAGATGCTGCTAGCAGGACTTTTTTTACCGTCCTGCCAGCGCATCGCTCCAGTGTGCAAGCCCTCGGGGCTTGCACACTGGAATGAAAGCAGCGGCACTTTCGGGTCGGTTTGCAGGCGCTATTATTAGCGCAATAGCGCCTGCAAACCGCCCCAGTGTGAAAGGGCCCTTAGTCTAATGTTTTTACATCACAGAAACCTGACATTTTAACTGGGGTTACTATACTTTTTATATTCACTGTACAAAGCCCTTCCTGTTAAGATATACAGATTTTTGGACAAGAACTTTATAGTCTTGGGTGTTAACACGTTTTGAAATTTTAGATATTTTTGTTTCAGTTGTGCATCCACATCCTAGACTTGTGTTGTCTTCCAAACTCAGTTTTTATATCAATAAAATTGGATGGTCATCATTTTGGAATACCCATACAGACTGAATTTCTTCATTTTTTACTTAACGAAGAATTGGGAACTGGTTCCAAAAATTATTTATATGTAAGGGTGACCCCTGACCCGCAAGATAAGTAGGGCCAAAAAAAAAAAAAAACACTTGGCCATACTTCGCTTGGGGCTGGGTTCACAGCAGTGGGTCCGGTGCGTCCCTGCTCTCCATTTCAGGGACGAATCAGGCCCTAAGTGTTTGCCTGAATTCGGACCTAAAACAGAGCCAAAGATGCACAGGACCTCTGTGCAATCCGCTCCATGGGCGCCATGTAGATGTGTGAGCCGGGCACACTCTCCTGTCATGCGAATTGGACGCGGAAAAACCTGCATCCAATTCGCACTAGTGTGAACCAAGCCTAAAGTGCATGTAAACCCAAACTGAAGTTCTTTCATTTGCTACCTAGATTGTCAGAAGAGAAGCATGGCCACAAAGAGAAGCACGGCCAAGGCTTTTTTGTGCATTTACTTGTGCTCTACTGTGACCCAGAATCAGCCTTCAGCAGGCTAAAGTCTGCTGTCAGTGAATGTCACTGAGCCGCTGCAGGCTCTGGAAAGTTACAGACAACGTCAGGATCCACCCAGATTCCTGACTGGCAGCTGGATCAGCCTCTCAGCACATTGCTAAGAGCCTGAGCCACCCTTTCCCGCCCCATCCCAGTGAGTGCTGGAGGGGAGGAGCACAGAGCTGTGCTTAGAGAAGACCCAGAAGTGAGAAATCTGTGATGCGATTGCTCAGTTCGCAGGCTTAGAGCTGACAGGAGACAGCTGCAGCTTCACAGCGATGATGCAGCCATAAAGGCGAGTTTGAATGGTTATCTTTTCTATTTTTTTTTTACAATCCCACACTTCTTACATTTTTTTCAGTGGTGTGCAAGAGAAAAAGAAGATGTGAGAATCCAACTGGCAGTAGTGGGGCAAAACATAAAATGGGACAGATGAAGCCAGGTGTGCTTGGACTGCAGATTCCTCTTCTTTCCACCACATAAAAATAATGCATAGTTGAATAAAGCATGAATAAAATCGGTATATGTTAAGCTAACTAGCATTTGCATGACCCTATTAGAGAATGCTGAACAGCTACAGCCGCTGCCTATAAAATCCAAAACTGCTGGTTTGCTTTACCTGTTTTCCTGTCCAAAGTTTGTATGGTTTTATAATTGCTGGTTTGAGGGTTTTTACCCGACCACTTTTATCTGTCAGCCCCCTGTAGACCAGCTCCATGTACTGTTCTCTGGTGAAGAAACAACCTCGGATGGTCATGCTTGCCCCAGACACCATGTGATCCTGGATCAGTCCTGCCAATGGCGTCCCATCCTTTGGAGAAAAATAAATAACATAAGAGAAACTGCCAGACAACAGGAAACAAAAAAAAAAACTTTTTTCCCCATGAGCTGTTGAGAGCTTCCTGAAATAGGACTGTAGTCTATTTGTTAACAAATGAACTATGAGTCCAATTCAGCATATCATTAGTTTTCATCCCAAAAAGGTTGCATTTTAGTGTTCAAAAAAGTAAAAAGAGACATTCAGTTTGGTCACCCTTCGTTATATTACAGAGACTGCACACCACTCCCGCAGCAGCAGGGGGTGAGGGTCTCCAAATTGGAAAATGAGAAACTGTTTGACTTTTGCCTGTTGAGCTCTCATTGGCCTAAAAAAATGAACAAATTCTGAGAAAGGACATTAGTTAAGCCTCATGTTTGATTGATTTGACCCATTAACACCAAATACTGGTGTTTTCCAGCACAAATGCAGCATATAATATGCTTATGGAATGAATCCCCCCCCCCCCCCCCAAAAAAAAAAAACTGGCATTTTGCATTCATACACCCCTAAAAGCATAAGGTGCAACTACTCTGCCCAGGTGCCGCTGCATATTTTGCTCTGTAAGGCCCCTTTCACACGATCGCACCGTTCAGGTCCGCCTGTCACGTTAGCCTATGGAGCGAAGGATGTCAGTGGAGACATATCCGCTGACATCCGACCCGGTCCGATCCGCTGAAAGCAGATGGATAGCCCTACGTCCGGATCCGTCGCTGGCGGATCGGGTGAGGTCTGATGAAAACGGACATGCTGTCCGTTTTCATCTGATTCCTCCATAGGCAGCAGCGGCACCTGACAAGTCCATCCCTGCTCAGTGAGCAGAGAGGGACCTGTCATCCGCCAGCTCAGCGGAGATCAATGGAGAGATCTTCCGCTGAGCCGGCAGACTCCGTGGAAGCGGGGTCCGTCTCGTGTGAATGAGGCCTTAGGCTCCATGCACACTAGCGTTTTTGTTAAGCTAAAAAAAATGCTGGAAAAATCACTGGATAAAAAACGCTGGTAATACCTTTTTGTAGTAGCATTTTATGGGCGTAAAAGAAAAAAAAAATAACTCAAAAACCTCTATTGTGAGTGTTTAGGAGCGATTCTGCTGGAAAAACGCTCCAGGAAACTCTACAAAAACGTATTTTTTTCTGCTCCTAGACATTGAAGCTCAAAAAATGCTAATAAACTAAAGTAGTGTGCACCTGTGCATGAACACTATTTATCTTCTAGGAGCAGAAAATAAAAAAGGTTAACAACAGCTTCTAGGAGCTTAAAAAAAAAAAAAAAAAACACTAGTGTGCATGGAGCCTAAAGATTTTGAAATGCTGCTGGATGCTAAACCTGTACCTCCTGAAAGTACAGCGATTTGTTGCAGATGGACTGAACCAACCGTGTGCATGCAGCCTTAAGCAGATATCACTATCTTTACAGCAGAAGAACATTTCACTTTAAAAAGAAGGGCTGAAAATTGACGATTCTCAGATAGTGATTACTTGGTAATGGCAATAACATGAGTAAAACAAAATAAAAAAATATATAATAATAATCACAGTAGTTGCTCACAAATATAGGGGCTGCCGAAAAACCGATGACATGAATAAAGCGTGATTTTGAAGAGTGGGATATTTTTCTTTGGGAAAATAAATAAAACTTTTAAAAGTCCAGTATAGAGAAAACGAGTCAAAATGTTTCGGCCACATGTGTTTACTAAGGGTAAACGCATTTTTAACAAAAAAAATAAAAAATCAAAGAGGAAAGACTGGGGTTGATTTGCTAAAATCTGGTGCAGCTGTACATGGTAGCCAATCATCTTCTAAATTCAACTTGTTCAATTAAACTTTGACAATAAAACCTGGGGGCTGATTGGTTTCTGTGTAGAGCTACAGCAGATTTTGCACTCTCCAGCTTTAGTAAATCATCCCCATTGTGTGCAAAAAACATCTATCTATAGCAAAAATAATTTCATATGACTTTAGCTATGTTTGAATGTCATCACTGGTCCTTGCATTGTTTTACTGGATCTGACTAGAAGTTTTTCAAACTCTAAAAAACAAAACAGGATTATTTTCGATGTGTAAGTACCTTAGGCACCAAGTACTGCTCATCAGTACACGCTATGGTATAAGCTTCTGCCCGACCTAATTCACCCTGGGGGAAGTGAGCATTCATTTCATCACCATCAAAGTCAGCATTGTAAGCCTTGCAGTTGGCATAGTGCAGCCTCAGGACTTTCTCCCCTGGAAGTATTCGGGCCTTGTGGGCTTGTATGGATGGCCTGTGTAAGGTGGGCTGCCGGTTAAGCAGCAGGATGTCCCCGTTCTTTACATGGCGATACACCTGACAGACACAAAGTACAAATTACATAGCACAGTAATTTATATTACATGAAATAAACAGATAAACCTAAAAAAAAAAAATTTCAAGAGACCCAGGCCATTGATTTCTATAACAATTCTCTAGTAAGATTATGTGCATTTCATTTATTTCATGCATGTTCATTACCTGTAAAAGGCCTCCCTTGCGTAACCATCCAATAGCCACAAAAACTGCTGTTGAGTGCCGCCATCTTGGATGTGATGTCAGCAGCCCCAGCAGACTCACATCTTTCACCTAAGTGACACTATAGTATTCCTTTTTGCACCTTCTCTGGCAGCTACATAAACTGTTATGTAGGGGGTGAGGGGAAAGGCAGAGGAGCTGGGTACCAGCACAAACAGAAACAAAACATTTCCAAAAAAGGTGAAAGCTATGACAAGCAAGGATCAGGGGGGGCTGTGCTAGGGAATTAACTCTTCCTGGTGTAGTCAAATGGTCCAGCAAGTTTAAACCCCGATTCACCTCAGCGCGATTTGACATGTCAAATCGCATGCTAAATCGCAGCCTATTAACCGGAAATGGCACTGTCCCAATCGATGCGGCACCGCACTGATTTCCAAAGGTAGCTTCTGCACTACTTTTGGCAATTTCAGGCGGCGAGTTCAATAAACATCTGTGCATAAACCCACACAGATGTCTTCTTAATCGCCCCCGAAATCACACTGAAATGAGGTTTGAAATTGTGCGCGTTCAGCTGAACTCGCACAATTTTAAACCCGCGTTTAGTGTGAACGAGGCCAAAAGGAACATTGCCAGTGCAGTAAAAATCATTTATGGAAAGTTAAACAAGCAAGCATTTAAAATACTAGATTTTTTTGTACTTTTGTGTGCAATTAATTAAGTTGGTGACAGGGTTTCTAACTCATGTGAGATTCCTCAGTAAACAGACCAACAGATTGCTTAAATAAATGGAAAAAAAGAATAACATTTAGGATATTTAATGCTAGAAAAAAAAGCGCAAAATTTTACAAAAAAAAAAAAAAAAATAAAAACCACACACACACACACACACATCTTACCTTTGCCCTGCAACACTACTTCCACCAAACTCTAGTGCTGGATCACATGACCAGCACCACAGTACTAGCCATGTGATCTATGCCAGCAACTCTACCTAAAAAGAGTGATCTTCCTTCAGGCTACAAACTACATGACCAAGCCTAAGCACTGATCATATGATTGGACACATGACTGATAACAGCCCCTTATGACATTTATAAATCCCAGCTCTTTTGGGTCCATGTCATCCATTATTCACAGAAAATATAGAAACAATCCAGTAATACCAATAATGGATCCCCATTCACAGCAGAAACACAATGGATAATGCTACTAGACGCCAGGTATCATTTTTATTGCATAGATACATTGGTCCAATATAAGTTTATACATATTCTACACCTCTGGGACCACTGGAGGAACCCCGAAATAGTCTTTGCTACTACAGTGATTGCCACACTCCAAGATCTCTGGGACCACTGTAGAAGAGGAGGAACAGTGAAGTAGTCCTTTCTACTACAGTGATCGCCACGTTTTAAAGCTAGACCATTATAACTATGCAATAAAAACCATACCTGGATTTCAGTGTTAAAACGGTTTTGGCCACACTTCTCGTGGGTCACAGGAGCATACCTACTTCTGCTCCCTGGTGACCCAGAGTCAGCTGACAGTGAGCTAAGCCCGCTGTCGACTGACGTCACAGAGCCGCTCCAGACTCTGGAGGGATCCCAACAATAATGTTGAGATTCACACAGATGCCCGACTGCCAGCTTCAGCCTCTTAGCGCCACTGAGCACCCGAGACAGCTGCTCCTGCTGGTGAGCACTGGAGAAGGCAGAGCAGAGAAAGGTGCCTAAAAGTCACTACTCTCTGCTCAAAGATGACCTGAGAACTGAGCGATCAGCGGTCACGTGATCGCTCAGTTCTTGGGCTTAGAGCCAGCGAGGGACAGCTGCAGCATCAGGTGGGTAAGGATGTATGTTTATATATATATTTTTAATATTCCCACGTTTTTCCTTTAGGTTCCAGGGTTGCTGCCTGGTACACCAGATCAGAGCGGAAACTGGTAAGGCCTCTTGCACACGGTACTGATGTTTAAGCATCTGCTTTCTGGACGTATTTTCATGTGTTTGTTTTGCGCGTATTTATGCGTGCATTTGCGCAATACATTCGTAGGGAAAATTCATTCATATTTATGCTCATATGCGCATATTTGCCCGTACCGATGCAAAATACTGACCAGGAACGCAGAATTTTCCTTTTATTTTGTGTTTTTTAACTCAAGAATACACAACAATTGTTTAGGCGCCTGTGTGTACAGGCACGTTGTAAACAATGGGCTACATTTTAGATTAAAAAAAAAAAAAAAAGCTGTACTGAGCTTTTTCAAGCTGCAGCGTACAAGGGCCTAAAGCTACAACCAATGACCATCCCTGGGGCATAAACGCTTTAGATTACTGAGAGAATAGCAAATCACAGGGACTCACAATCTTGGAGGTCAATCTCTGTACACCGGTGGATGGAGTAAGAAGCTGCTTTGCAATGGCCTCCCTCTGTGCTGAATCAGTGGCACTCAATATTGTACGTGAGCAGTCTTCACTGACCACTATGGAGGCTCCAGGGTGAACGTTTGGCCCATTCATAACAGCCTGTCTCAGTTCCTGCACATTCCATGGCGTAACAAGCTGGGGGTAGGTCAGCTTTGTAGCAAACACCTTATTGAGAAAAAGGAAATCCATCAGCAGTGAAAAGAAAAAAAAAAACAAAAAAAACAAGAGGTTGTTAATAATTCTGAATTTTTTGGTTTATATTTACACCACCCTAAAAAAGACATTTGTTCTTCAAGACGATATAACTGGGCATATACTACTATAAAAGGAGATTGATTCAATATGCATACTTTGTTCTATCTACCATTAACTAGGGTAGATGCAATACTCTCCAGTAATAAACATTGGAGTAAATGGCCTTTGAAACCCAAAACACTGTATTGGTTTGTACAGAGCAGAGGAAAATCAGATCTACCGTTTGGTTTTTAATCCCGTCTGGGGAGAATTCCCTTCACTTTATGTCAGGACAGGTCTTCTGACCTGTTGGCACAGTTCTGTCTCCTTATTGTAGCCCACCCTTCTTATTCATTGCTTGTAGATATCCCATGGTGTATGAATACTCTGTCTGAGTCCTGTACTGTACAATAAAGGGTCAATTCACACAATGTGCTGTGACCAGTGCTTTACTGCATTGTAAAATACCAGTCACCGTAAAAAGCATCTGCACTGCAATACAATGCAAACATGCTGCATTGTATTGCAGTGCGTTATACAGAATCGCATGTAACTGAACAGTAGCGCTGCACATCGTACCACTGTACAGGGACATGAATGAACTGTACTTTTGTACACTTGAATAAGGATCAGTATTAAAGAAAAAAAAACAAAAAAGAAAGAAAAAGTAGCAGGCTGATGCACTGAATCGCATACTATACCACACCTACCTGTTGAAACAGACAGCTGCCGGTGAGGTACAGTGCTGCTGTTTACACTCCGGCATCTGTCTGTTCAGTGAGAACAGGCCATAAGATAAGAGGAATTTTGACACACCTGTAATTTCCATACATTACAGTACAGGACACAAGCCACATTCCCTTTCATTCCTTGGTTTACTCAGCATTGCTTGCTTTAAAACTGAAGACTCACAGGATGGGGTAAGGCTATAGGGAAGGCACCCAGGGAGCATGTCCTCAAAAGCTTTGTCAGTGCCCAATCACCTGAAGGTACAGTACACGTATAAAACCCAAGGTCTGTGAATACTTTGCCTGTGCCTTGTACTGCACGATTACACATTTCAATAGAGCGGGGGAAGGGTTAGAACTTCTGACCTCCTGCCTATGCCTTTGCCTTCCAGTCCCGGTGACAGCACTCCCTAATACTTGGAGAAGGGTCAGAGGGATGGCAGATGAGGCAAAAACTCACCCATGAGGTCTTGGGCAGAAGTAAAAAAACTGAAATGTTAATTCTTTCTTAAAAGGAAAAAAAAAATTGTTTGGCTGTAATCCCTGTGGATCACAGGAGTGCAGTTCGTTTTGCACTCCTGTGACCCGTTTTCAGCAGAGAGCGGGCTGAAGTCCACTCTCTGCTAAAGTCATAGAATCGGTCCAGGTTCGGGCGTCATCATGACCACAGAGTAAGGATCTTCCCAGATCCCTGGACCGACACCCGGCTCAGCAAGCCGCTGAGAGCCTGATCCAGCAGCTCCCAATCGGAGCTCTCTGCTCACGGAGCTGTAAGAACCGAGTGATCGGCGGTGTCCGATCGCTCGGTTCTCGGTGTTAGAGGCACCAGGGGAAGTATGATTTTAAAAAAGAATGGGGCTGCTGCATACAGAAGGCTTTTTAACTTAATGCATAGACTGCATTAAGAAAAAAAAACCTTTTGACTTTACAATCACTTTAAAAAGTCTATTTAAACCAAAAGAATGAAAATGTTATATTTTGTATCTCACCATTCCTTTAATGTGGGGACTGCAAAATTTTAATTTCGTTCATGCTTTTTCCCTGCTTACTTTCAGTCTGGCGAGTCTGCCAGGACCACACTTTCTGTCCTAGGGTGGGAACTCTCGCTCACCAAGCTGCAATTATGTTGTCCCCATAGAACAAGAATACAAACAGAAACCACCGGAAAGAATCATTGCAGAAAGATGGTTCTGACCTAGCAGTACACACCATGCAGGATGCTGCTCTGCGAGGAGCCGTCTTCATGCTCCATAAATTGTTTATTAATCCTTCTACTAGATAATCTTACCAGGTGTCATGGGAGATGGGTCTGGACATAGCCCCAGAGGGGGAGGATTTGCTTAAAGTGAGCTCACGAGGCATTCCTAATGTTGCCTTGATTGAAGTGGAGTACAAAGTAAACGACAAATATTTAGTACTGAAGCGCCTGTCAAAAAAGTATCCGGGATCCTCAGCCTCCTGCTTCAGGGGTTGTGGCCAGATAGGCACACTGATGCATCTGCATCATTCCCTAAGGTTTGTCGCTTTCGGATGATGGTTCATTCATTCTATTCTCAGTCACGATGGTTAACATCACCAAAGATGCAAGCATCGCCCTTCTGAATAAGCTAGTTGAAAACATTTCACGACATACCCAGACCTTAATACACTTTATGTTTCTGGCAGCCAAAATCGCTATTGCAAACACATGGAAAAGCCCTGTTATAGCAATAATGAAACGTAAACTCACGTGGAGCATGCTGAACGGAAAAAAAAAAAAAAAGTGTGTGTCCTGCGAGACAAACAATCCCTTTTTTACAAAATATGGTCCCTCTGGCTTAATTACTTACAGGCCCCTGATGTACGGAGCGGACTTCATGAATGGTTGACGGAAGATCCCCAGATGGGTACACCTTTTCTTCTTCTGCTTTCTTCACCTTCCCTCTTGTTCTCGTTAACCTTGTCATCATGTCTCTACAGCCTTCTTGTCTCCTCTCTTACGTAAGATACTTCTGTGCATATTTGGGGGAATGAGGCCCCCCACATGGAACAGTTATGGTGTCTGGCAGCGGGAAGAGCCTTAGAAATCAGATACAGCAGGTCAAAGGCTCTATCATTATGTAGACCAACTTAAAGCGGTTACGCTTTAGTGATGTTTTGATCTCATGGTCCTTCTGTTTTGTATAAATATGATTCGCTAGGTGGTCAGCTAGATGACTGCCTCTTAGACTTCATGATGTCTTTCACACTTTATATGCAGTTTTTAGCCGGATGGTTGTTCTTTTTTTATGAGTTTATGTGCTTCCTTGGCGCCACATGGAAAACTATCTTAAAAGGCCACAGTCTTCTTTCGTTCCTCCCCCCCTTCTACTTATGTGCCACTATTCTTACATGTACAGGGTGCTCAAGGATTGTTGGCTACTCCGCCAAGTGATCTTTTCTCCTTGTTCTTTTCAAAACAAGTAATAAAAATGACTGAAACAGAAACCACTGGAAAGGACCAAGTTGAGTTTTATAAAAGGACAAGTGTTTCGTAACAGGAGTACTCTGTTCTCAGTCAGTGCTGCCCATCTCCTGTGTACAGAGAACCTTTAGATAACCCCACTATAGTAAGTCACCTCCACATACCATTGGAATTCCTATCTCATTGGTGCCGATGTACATATCGGGGCAAATAACAGATCGTGCCGCATAGTCCACACGTTTTCCCATCATGTGTTTTCGGAACAGACCTTCTTTCTTCTCCAGGATCTACAATAAAATACAGATCATTTGTATCTGCAAGACATCTCTACAAAGACTTTGAGGATAAGCCATTTTTTGAAGACACTCCCCTGCTCCCTTCTTCCTGCATTGTCCTCTTCTCAAACAGGCACGTAACATACCTAGGGAACATGCTCCCCTCCTCAGAATTTGAGGAAATTGGCACTCTGTGCCCAGAGCAAGCGGTAAAGGTTGAGGACAGCAGGTGTTTGGATGACCTGGGGGAATTCAAATAAAGTATAAAACGCTGAGCCCTTGCTAATTTTTTAAAACGCCAATACTGCTGAAACACCTAAAGGGTAACTCCACTTTCATGAGAAAAGAAAAACTGGCAAATAAAAAAATAAAATACAGTGTATACAATTGCAACTCAAGTCATATTGTAATTGAATATTACAAAAAATTACTTTTCCTTTTCAATCTGCAGCGCTGTAATTTTCTGTAAAATGCAATGCAATATGGCTACCTGGGGGTGTTCTGTACACTGATGGTGTACAGAACGTCCCCTGAAAATGTAATTTCCTGCTTGTATGATTGGCTCACTGATTTTCCCAGAAGTCTGCGCTAAGATGCAAGTCAGTTTTTAGGCATCCCCTGCAACAAAAATGTCATTTCTGGTGAGATGCTCCCAAAGGGAAATTACATCTAAAAAGGGATGCAGGACAATTCTCTCATTAGAGCCCTACAGGTAACTGATTGAGAATTTTAAAATCACTCCCATACAGATTCAAACAGCACATGGACACAGCCAAAAACAGTTATTTCTTCAGAATAACAAAAAGGTAGGAATCTCCAAAGTTTTTTAAAATCATTGTAATGTACATAGATCACCCAAAGGGAAATGTTTTTTGCTCAACAAAAGTGCAGTTACTCTTTAAAGCAAACCTGCCCAGCAGGGCAAAGCAGTACTCCTCACTCACACATTCTTAAATTTCCTTTGCTCCAACTAGCTACCGGGAGAGAGGAAAGGAAGTCAAGTAAGCCCCAACTGAAGCTTACACAGGAGAGGCCGGGGACTCTTTCCTAACTCTAAGGGCTCATGAACACTGCAGCTCAAAGAAGATGCCCCTACAGGCTTTTAAGCTTTTTTTTGAGCTCTCATTTTTTCTGCTTGGAAACTCCCCTCCATGTTAGCCGATGTGTCCATGCACTATGGCTTTTTCGGGAGTTTACAGGCATATGCTCTTACATGCAGAAAAAACTTTCTACCAAACTCACGTTTTTGAGAGGAGCTTTCGAGCAGAAAAGATGCCCAAGTGCCCAAAAACACGCAAAAAAATCATGAAAAGCTCAAGAAGATTGAAAACACAAAAAAAAAAAAATGAACCGAGGGAAGGTTTTGTGAAAAAAAAAAATTGCTCAAAAAAAGCTCAAAAAGCTCAATAAAAACATGCAAAAGTCCAAAAAAGTAGAAGCTTCTTCAAGCTGAAATAAAAGCTCAAATGCCTGCAAAAGCAGCTTTTTTTGGAGCTGCAGTGTGCATGACCCCTAAGTGACAGCTCTCAGCAAATCACCAAAGCTTTCACATGAGATGAAAGGCGCAAGTTATATGTTCCTCCCTACCTGGGAGTAAGAGTATTTGTTTTGCATCAAACAGCTGGGAGTGAAGCAAAGGTACTTACATATGCTGCTGGAATGTGGGGAAGGGGGATATTAAAGTGAACCTCTTGTTTATTTATATGAGCCAAAGTGCAGATCTGCTTTAAAGTGTTCAAGCAATACTGAAGCCATCAGGTGTAAGTTTGAAATAAACTGGCATATTTCTAGAAAGGTTTCCCTTTAGATCAGAAGGAGTCTTTAAAGCGGAGTTCCACCCAACTTTACAACTTGGTCTTAAACGAAAGACCACCCCTTTACCCCTCATTTTTGGATATACAATATATATTTTTTTCTTACCTTAATCCATTAAATAGGTGTACTTCCGTCCCAGCCTCACCGCGGCGAGGTACGTTCTTTTCTTTTCTGCCTCTGCCCATTGCCCCCCCCCCCCACTGCCTTCTGGGACCTGTGTGTGTGTGTCCCAGAAGATGACGGGGCCCATTCATAAAGCATCACGCGACTCAGGCATGCGCAGTAGGAAACAGGCTGTGAAGCCTAAAGGCTCCACTGCTGGTTTCCCTTAGTTACAATGGTGGCGCCTGCACCCAAGCCCATGGACAGATCGGCCTCGGGGGGGCGACATCGCAGGCTTCCTAGACAGGCAAGTGTCCTTATTTAAAGTCAGTAGCTACAGTGTGTGTAGCTGCTGACTTTTTTTTTTTTTTTTTTTTTACAAGAAAGCTGATGACTTTAAAAAAAAAAAAAACTTTGAGGGTGGAACTCCGCTTTAAATGTAACTTCCATCGGAAACCTTTAGATTATAAATTCCCTTCCTTTCTGTAGACAAGGCAAGGATTTACCTGTCCTTTATTACTGCTATCTCTGTTGCTATTGCAGACGTTCCCACTCACTCGAGAACCCTGGTAGTCTGCATGTTTCCGAGTTTCTCTCTTTGCCCATTTCAGTGTCTGATTTCAACTTTATAGCTGCATTTTAGAAATCCACGGAGGGCTATGCTGGTCAGACACTTAAAAAAACTGTTCATATAGTTCAGCCCAAAGACATCAGCAGAAAGCTCTGACCTGCCTGATTCCAGGGAACTTGTCTGTCATCAGTCTGTCCATATCACTGTCAAACACAATGTTAACATGACTCTGTAATCGAATCCAGGAATTGTACAGCTTGTCTGTGAGCGTCTGCCCGGGCAGCATGGCCAAGAAGGAGCGATCTATGACTTGAGAAGGCTCACTCTGCTCCTACAAAACATAGAAGAGGAAAAGCTCAAAAAAAGTTGTCTTATTTGAAATTTCTTTTCTGATGTTCAGCAAACATTACAATACGCAAGTTTAACATGTATTTGAATTTACATTTGGGTAAAATTACATATTTTACCTGCAACCAGTAGTTGGCAGGTTCTATGCAAAGGCAATAGAATGGAGGCATACATAAAGAACCATTGGGCTTAAAAATAAAAGCACACAGCTCAACCACAGGAGAGAACAGTTCAGACAGACTGCTAGCAATAGCCGCGGGTGACGTCACGGCGTATCCTCGTTCTGTCAGAACGAGGATACGCCGTGACGTCACCCGCGGCTACTGCACATCCACGCTACGAGACGGAGATCGCACTGCTTCTGTTGATTACATGCCTGTACCCAGCGTTCAACATGTGAGTGATTCTTTTTAGTCTTTAATAAAGTATTGCATACAGAGAGCACTATTTTTTTGCCATTCCTCTTTTATATACCCTGGTTATATTGGAGAGTCTGTCACCGGAGCCCCATGGTCCCTGAGGAGTGTTTGACACCTGAGTCCTGACGGATGGCTACACATGCTGTTCCTTGCTTGATTAAGGCGATTTATGACCCTCTATAATCAAAGGGTCCATTCCTTCAGGTGAGAGGCCAACCTATTCCTTGGTGGTGGGCTACCTGAAATCACTTCTCTACAAACTGGTGTTTGCTCGCACTTGAGGATGATTTACTGATTACCCTTATGGACATTGATATCATGGTGGACTTCAGTGTTTTACTTCTTTAGCGCTGCACTATCTGTTGTTATATTTGTATTAAGGGATTTGTTTTTTGACCCTAGTGTTCAGCAGCTTTTAACGCTCATTCACCACTTCGCGCTGATTTGTATTTTTTCATTAGACTGCTAGCAAACTATGAGGGATACCCCCCTCCCTGGGCATGCAGACACCAGACCAGTAAGAAAAAGTAAATTAACCCAGCCTGCCAACAAGCATGCTGGTACAGGAGAAGTTTTTCACCCTGGACATTTGGTGCATTGCCAAGGTTTTTAAGGATCATTTTGACACAATAATATAATACAGAGTGGTATGACCTCCACTGTGCCACATCCATAGTGACAGAAGCAAAAAAATCTATAGGGAAAAAAAAAAAAAAAAAAAAAAATATTCTATAACAATGTTGAACTTTAATGGAACTAGCATGAGACAAGAGCCTTATGTCTATATATATTAAAAAAAAAAAAAAAAAAAAATTATATATATATATATATATATATATATATATATATATATATATATATATATATATATATATATATATATATATATATATATATATTTTTTTTTTTTTTTTTTTTATTTTATTTTATTTTTTTTTTTTTATCTCCATTTGTAATTCAGATTACATAAGTTTAAAAAAAAAAAGACACAAGTCCATCTAGTACAACTATAACCCCCCCCCCCCCCCCCCATAAAAACAAACATACAATCCCATACCCACAGTTAAAGGGGTTGTAAACCCTCATGGTATTTCACCTTAATGCATTCTATTCCATCTATTCTGTGGTGCTGCAGCCCCCTTGAGCCCCCGTTTTACTTACCTGACCCCGATCCTTCTCCGGCTGAGAACGAGCACACCAGCTCTACCTGGTGTCTCGTGTCCTGATTGGATAGATTGATAGCAGCGCAGCCATTGGCTCCTGCTGCTGTCAATTAAATCCAATGACGCGGCGATGAGTCCTGCATATTGTGTGAATGTACACAGATGTGGGACTTCGGAGCGCACCCGCACAGGTGTCCACCAAGGAGAGCGCTTCTCCAACGTGGACACTCAATGCGGGGAGGAGCCACCAGCGCTGCTGAGGGACCCCAGAAGAGGATGTTCGGGGCCACACTGTGCAAAACTAACTGCACAGTGGAGGAAAGTATGACATGTTTGTTTTTTTTTTTTGTAAACAAGGGTTTACAACCCCTTTAATGCAGAGGAAGGGGGGGGGGGGGGGGGGGGGGGAGCAAAAGCATGAGACAATTTTTTACAGCAGGGGAAAAAAAATCCTTCCTGATCCCGAGAGGGAATCGGATTTTCCCTGGATCAACTTTACCTATAAATATTAGTAGCCAGTTATATTATGTACATTTAGGAAAGTATCCAGGCCTTTCTTAAAGCAATCTACTGAGCTGGCCAGAACCACTTCTGGAGGGAGTCTATTCCACATTTTCACAGCTCTTACTGTGAAGAAACCTTTCTGTATTTGAAGTTGAAATCTCTTTTCCTCTAGATGTAAAGAGTGCCCCCTTGTCCTCTGCGACGTATTAAAAACATATGTACATATACACATAATTTAAAAAAGGTCACCAGTGCTCTATATAGGGGCATGGTACAACGTATACCCCAAATAGACCAAAACACAGTAATTCATATATGATTAAACTTATAGAAGTGTATAGTATAGTTTCTCTCATTATATTTATTTCTTTTCACATTGATAAAAAAAAGTTTTTCAACTACAAAACAAACAACAAGGACAGTAAGTTTTGTGTAAGTTGAAAGTCAAAAAGACACCCTACCTCCGCCACATAATGCTGGCTATCCGAGTGGCCAATCACGAGAGAGATAGAAATAGGGATACTGTAGAGAAGAGTAAGCCGCAGTACCTACATCAAGGCTGCTCTGTACTGCGGACCGAACTCTAATTTTCAGTCTCCCAAGTTGGAGCATATATAGCAGTGGAGGGATTAAGGGCAGGTTTGAATTGTTAGACAGGGTCAATTTGGTCTTGTTTTTGCACGGTGGCAAGTGTGCTGGGAAATCTTTGTTTGTGATGTGCGTTGCCCTTCCATGTCCACCTTACTGCGAAGGAAAGTTATAGGTTGGGATGGTTGTCACTTTTCTGTACAGTTGGTTGAATTGGATGCAGGGAGGCACTGGAAGCCTACAGCTGCCATTGGGCTCTTGCTGGGAGTCTTGTGCATCCCTGCGCCTTTAAAGGGGGATGGGCTCCCTCCAGGCAATACTGCCCCTTAATCTATCCACTGCTATATGTAGGATCACAGTACATAGAGGAGCCTTGACGTAGGCACTGACGCATATATTTGCACACATTTGCAAACAAAACCCTCTATTTTTTAATGAATTGTTAGACAGGGTCAATTTGTATTTTTTTGCAGGCTAGCTAGTGTGCTGGGAAATCTTTGTTTGTGATGTGGGTTCAATGTACACCTTACTGCAGAGGCTAGTTAGGAGGTTGGGGTGGTTGACACTTTTTTATACTGTAGATATGCTCTCATATAATCAGAAATACTGAGCACTTATTTTTGCTCCTAGTAGTGGAGTACAGTAAGGCCACCCATGCAGATGCAAATAAAATGGTATGCAGTGCCTAAACTTAAAGTGGAAGATAAGGGTAGCTATAACTATTTTTAAAAACACCCCCCCCCCCCCACACACACACCTATCCTGCACACCCTGTATAAAAAGAAAGAAGAAGATCTGTGTACTTAAAGTGGAGTTCCAGTCATTTGTGTGTTCATTAAAAGTCAGCAGCTACAAAAAATGTAGCTGCTAACTTTTAATAAACACACACTTACCTGTCCCACGGTCCAGCGGTGCACTCACTCCCAGCAGTTTTCTTCCTCTCTCCTCCCACGGCAGCTCCGGCATCTCTACTATGGGCACCCAGCTGTGACAGCTTGCGGCTTCACAGCCGGGTGCCCACTGCGCATGTACGAACGGCGCTGTGCTCTGATTGGTCCCAAAGTCTTCTAGGACCTGTTCTGTGTCCCAGAAGACTTTGGGAGGGAGAGGGGAAGGAGAACTTGCACCTCCGATCACGACCAGAACAGAAGTGGCTGCGGGTACCTGTCAAAATCGGGTACCCGCTAGCCCCCTTTCTCCCCAAAAGCTCAGTTTCACCATCAGGAGCTGGGGAGGAGGCCTTAAAGAGGAAGTTCCACTTTTGAGTGGACTGCCACTTTATTAAAAATAAATTGTTCTACTTACCTGTTCTACAGCCACTCCGGTCTGGTCCGACGCTGATCTCCCACAATGGCTTCAGTATGTAGGAGTGTGCAGAAAAAGCAGCCGACAACGGAA